>NC_141072.1:43406710-43636710 GCF_041138505.1 Cibotium barometz
TAATGCTTATCTTAATTGGCACTTACCAAAATCCAATCATAATTTACTTGAACACGCATACATATAAACCGAGTATAAACCATACATATTTTTTATACAGCTTTCATTCCAATACCATGAATCTCAAATTTTAAAAGTGGTATATTTCTTATGCTAGGACATGATGTTTTCTTATACTTGTGGATGGAAGCGATAAAAGTGGTGTGTAAGTTTTCAAGATGATGTTGCAATTGAAGACTATGTCCAATTTGATGTGCTTGTAAAGATATCAAGAAAAGAAATTTATTTTTAAAGACCTTCATCAATCTCATTATTCCCAAAACTTTCTAATGTGAATATCCCATCACAAAAACTCCACATGAAATGCCTCCCTCATTCCATACTAATTCCTCCTTAAACATCACTAAGGTACACTGTGTTTTGGCAAATGGCATAGTTGAAGTGATGTTGCCACCCTACGATGCCACACAATGCCACGCTCTCCTCCAATTACAAGTCATATGTAGAGACATTGTCACACTTGATTGTTTTCCATAAAGCCTTACACTTCATCTTTTAATGGCCTTGTACATGACATGTGGATAATCAGAAGTTCTCATAAAGTGTTCAATAGGACGATACTTCACATCCAAGTATGGGGAAAATATTGAATCTTAAATTATCCATTTTTTTTACGTAAAATCAATTTCATTTTCATTCCATTATAGTATTAAATATAACCAAATTCTTTTCTTTTAAACAATGCTTCATACCTTTACCTACACTTTACTACTTTTTATTATCATTTTTCCTTAATTATTCTTAGTATTTACAAATAGTATTCTCTCATCCAAATTATCTTAAATGAACATTTCAATCATTTTCCATTTCCCTCTAAACTATTTCCCATTTTTTTCCAAAGTTCTTGACATTGTTGATAGTTTTTTTCGCTTTCCTACCTTGTTACTGTGCCTAGCTTGTTTTGAGTCCATTCAAACATAAATGTTGGATTTTCATATTTTCAACAATCCCACACTTGGATGGAAGATTTATTTGACTAATGATACAAGAACCATTAATTTATCCCTTCATCCTAGTATTGGAGAGAGACTCGATAGCTTGTCTACATGTGGCTATCGACGTAGAGTAGTGTTGCTGCAAAGCATGGCTTGAGCGCCTCCTGCTAGGTGACTTAGCCTTGCTTTACAATTCTAAGAATCTTAAAAAGGCTCAAAAAATGTTGTATGCTTGGCAAGGAACCTTCAAGGTGGTGGTAATCCTCCTCATGGGCATAGTGCACCTGGCAACTCTCCAAGGGGTAGGGTTGCCAATGGTTAACAGGTCACACATAAAAAGGAATTGGCCCAAGGTGAAGCATTGACAAAGTGGAGGTGGTGCATAGCACTTTTTTCCTTTCTGATATTTAACGTCTTGCTTAATTTTATTTCTTCTTTTTTGGAAAACCCCCTCCTCCCCATCGTGTCCCTCGGCTTTCTTTCGTTCACAGATATGCATCCCCGGATCGCTTTTTCTTTTCTCTAAATTCGATTTTTAAAAGAGGAGTCGTGTAATGGGTGGTTGGAGGAGGTGGTTGTAACTTCCTTTCAACTTCTTCTTCCACCTTTTGTGTGTTTCTTTCTCCCTCTCTTTGGCTTTTGCAGAGGGAACCTCGGTTTGTGTGTGAGCGTTCTTGCAATATGGAAGGAGAGAGTAATAGTGAGGATGATATTGAAGACGATTTCTTGTTCCTCTTTTGATTAGTGAGTGTGGTTGTGGTGGGTGGCTTTCTTGGTTGAGAGAGAGAGTCCTTGCTTATTTTTTAAGCTATGGGGCACCTCAATGCATACATTTTGCATGCCTTAAGCCCAGTTTTGTGAGTGCTTGAAGGGACTACAAAGCCACTGAAATTCCACAATGAATTCTCTAAGAATTAGGGAGCAGGGTAATGTTATAAACACCAAAAAGAGCCAAAAGTGAGCCACGACCCTCCTAAGCTCACAAGATCAAAGAAAAAGAAAAAAAACAAAGCCTTGGTTGATGTAGAATAAGAAACAAAAAGAGATTTGGTAGGAAAAGAGGAGAATAATAAGGAGACAGACTTGCCCGAAGGCTCCAAGGCACTTAAAATCCTTTAATGTTGATGAAAGGAAAGTAGTTCACCTAAGGGTAAACAAACAGGGATCTCATATGATGGACCTATAGAGGTAAAAGAGATAGATATTATAGAGTCTAATGAGGATCCCACACTAATCTTCATTAACACACGAACCTAACCCTGTAGGAGGAAGAGGTATTGCTCTTTTAAAAGAGTTCAAGGTCTACTTTTCTTGGAGCTATAAAGACATGAAAGGAGTGCCACCAAAAGTGGTGTGGCATAACATCATCCCTACCATGAAAAGTTCAAGGCTAGTCAAGCAATGTCCTTACCAAATGAATCCGAAATACTTAGCAAGAGGAATTTGACAAACTCATTGCTGTAGATTTCATTTTAAAGTTTGAGCACAGAGATTGAATATCACTAATTGCGATTATACCCAAGAAAAACAAGAAGCCTTTGTATGTGTGTGGACTTAAAGAAGGTGAATGCGATAACCTGTAGAGAACATTACCCACAGCACCATCACCGTACATAAAACATGTTTTGAAAAGGGTGGCGGGCATAAAAGCCTACAATATTTTGTGGAAGGATTCTCAAACCAGGCATCCATTACATGAGAGGATCAACATAAAATTGCTTACACACCACCACACATAGGAAACCTTTGCAGATAAGGTCATGCCATTTAGGTTCCTACAACATTCAATGAACACCTCTAACTAATGAGCACCACTTTCAAAGGATTATCTCTAAAACTAGTTGGAGGTGTTCATTGATGACCTCTGTGTGCATTTGTAATGGTTGGAACATGTAGCTTGCCTAAACAAGGTGTTTAAATGGTGTCGATTATATTATATATCTTTAAACCCTTTGAAATGCCAATTTTAGATAAAGCATGGAGTGATAATAGGACATATAGTGATAAGGTGTTTAAATGGTGTCGATTATGTTATAGCTTGGAACATGTAGCTTGCCTAAACAAGGTGTTTAAATGGTGTCGATTATATTATATATCTTTAAACCCTTTGAAATGCCAATTTTAGATAAAGTATGGAGTGATAATAGGACATATAGTGTCCGAAAACGGGATTTCCACAGATGATAATAAATGACACTAGAGTTCTCCTACCACCCACCAACTACAAGGGAGTACAACAGTTTATGGGACACGTAGGCTATTACTAGAGGTTTATCATGTTCTATGATGATATCGCTAGGCCATTGTATAAGCTTTTGATTGTCTTTGAATGGAACAAGGAGTGTCAAGCTTATGATAAATTGAAGAGGGCATTAGTGCTCGTATATGTTCAATGCCTACCTCTTAGCATGTATCTCCCACATGTATCTCCCATTGATGTGTGGTGCACAGTTGTACGGCCCCCATTATGAGCAGAAGCCATTGGTGCAAATATCTTTAGTGGAAACTCCAGCTTAGATGCTGGAAGGGGTCGTAGCTGTGATCGTTGATGGTTAGGAGATGATGAGGTGTATAAGCATTAGCTAGGGTCCCGACGTCGACCCGAAATGGTAAAGAGAATATTCCCTAGAATATTCCCTTTACCATTTCATCATTAGTGGGCGGTGGTTGGTGGGGACGGCCCAAAATGGTAAAGGGAATATTCCCTCAAGTCCTAAATTCATCATTAGTGGGCGGTGGTCAATGGGGACAGCATAACCGCACATGCTATTGTGGGTTATTTTTGGTAGAAAGGATTCTCTAAATTTCCACATTGTTTAGGAAATTTTTCCTAATTATTTATGAATTTTAAGAGCATTTTATGGTTATAAAGGCATTTTTAATGCATTTTTTACAGGTTTCCCCTAGGCATGCTATTAGTTTTCTACCGATTTTCTACTAAAATTCCGTTGGACAACATGTTGATGCATCGGGTTCTCTCCCGTGTGTGGGTGGCATAATTTATATCTCTCAACTTGGAAATTTCTCTCATATTTTCTCTTTCGGGTAGGAACACCCCTTATGTGGGTAGGTTTGATTAAGTAATTAATCATAATTAGTGTATAAAAACAATTAGTGGTGATTAATGGAAATATTGAGGAGGTTGTTGATGTGGAGAAGGGGAAGAGACTCTTCCTTCTTTCTCAAGTGATCTAAGTGGCCCTCACTCTTCTTCTCTTGTTTGATTGTCACTTTCGCGCAAATGGAGTCGTACATTGAGATATAGTTTACACATTTGAGACTGAGATGGAAAT
Organism: Cibotium barometz; assembly: GCF_041138505.1. Taxonomy (NCBI): domain Eukaryota; kingdom Viridiplantae; phylum Streptophyta; class Polypodiopsida; order Cyatheales; family Cibotiaceae; genus Cibotium; species Cibotium barometz. Next base: position 43,410,999 of record NC_141072.1, read on the forward strand.
ACAAATGCTCCAATAGCAACCAAGCTTCTAATTTTGTTAGCTCTCTCTAGCTCTCTTTCTCTCTCTCTTAAAAGAACCCTAGTTAAACGCAAAGGAGGGTCATTGAAGATAAAGATTAATCTTTTCTTAACACTAACCTAGGCTAACTAAACCCACCTCTAATCACTTGATACTAACCAGCCCTAGGGGGCTCTGATATTAAGCATTTCTAGTAGGGGAGGCTCAAAGAAAGCAATAAACTTCATAATTAAATAATAAGAAAATCACTCAAAGAAAGTAATAAACTTCATAATTAAATAATAAGAAAATCACTCAAACAAAGGTTAATTAAACCATAATGAAGACACTAATCACATGATGATTGCATTAATCAAGCTTCTAAAATCAGCCCCGTCTACTTTTTGACCATTATCTTCACCTTTTACAAGCAGCCATTCATATCAACCTTTTGAGTTAGGACCCTTAGCCTTTCTTCTTTCTTTTAAATGTGCATGTTCTCCCGCCGTCTCACAAGGAGACCTAGCTAGGGAGAAGGTGGAAACACCCCTTGGTCAGTTTCATCCAAGAAATATTTTTCAATGTTTTATGGCTGCCTCCTTTATAATGAAGGAATTTTAGCATTCACATGCACATGGGGCCTAGGCACATGTAGCTTAGGGCATCTTTATGCATGTAGGATTAGGGCACATGCAGCCTTGGGACTATAAAAGGGCACATGATCTATGTACTTGGATACCTTTACCATACTTTTCATACATTTTAATCAATATAGAGTTTATCTTTCTTGGAGCTTCTAGGCCAAGCTTCCATGGTGGCTACTCCCATGAGTAGCACATGTGTTGTTATGCTCGGGGTAAATTCATACTCCCACATTTCTTATTATTTATATAAATTCTCCTAGATGTGTTTAGATTGGGACACCTTCCTAAATCTGGGCCATCGTAGCGTACTTTACCCATACATGGGTGATTCTTGCATGAGAGTATGGATTGCATCATCTTGATGTATTGAGCTTTGTATGGTTGATGTGGTTGGCATAGTGAATGTAACTGGGTTGGATAAGAGAGGCGAGCTAGTGGTGGTCAGGATGATTTTGAGAGACTGGACTTTGACTGTTGGCGAAATATTTTTATTTCATTTTGTGACAACGTGCGTCATCTATTCTATTTTAGGTGGCGTCCATTTTTATTGCCAGCATATATAGTTATTGGGATATGTGAAAGCTCCCTTATGAATATTTAATTTTACAAGAGATGTACACTGTGGAGTTCTTTAACCAGAGGAGGATAATCACTCTCAAAACTGACATCGAGACCATCTCTAGGTGATTTTGATGCATTTGGAGAGGGCTAATAGAAGTGGCACATCATTAACATTTTTGACATTGGTATCTCTGTTCTTAGTGTGGCATTCATTATCATTGGATAACATACATGCTCACCCTTGTGGTGGCTTGGTTTGTGACTGTGTGGGTTGGTTTGTGGTGACAAGCATGTGCATTAGTTAGGTCATATAATGCATTGCACCTTTTTTCTCAAGCCTTCACTACAAGGGATCGGGCTCATACCCGCGCTCCTAGCCGCGGAAAATGACTTGTGGAAAAAATGTAACGGGCCCATGTATCAGCGCGTGTATCATCGCGGCTAGAGACATGCATGTAAAAGCGTGTGTATAGAAGCAGTCAGACGTGCTGATACGAGGGCGTATACATGCATTTTGTCAGTTTAGCTATGCTTATACACGCGCATTTCACAGAGTATCCGCGTATACACACGTGACTTTTACAGAGTTGACGCGTCTATACACGTGAAGAGAGCAAAAAAAATAATCCAGAGTGCTATTTTGTACCTGAATGCTGTTCCAGCATTCCAGCAGCCAATAGCACTCTTTGGATTTTCTTTTGGGTGCATTGCACCATCCACGAGGAAGATTTAGTGCATTGTCATTACACGATTCAAGAACGACATGAATGTATACATTGTCAATACACGATTCAAGACAGACATGAATGCAATACTATCAATTCACGATTCAATATTACTATCAAAATTCTATGTGTACACATATATACAAGGGAGTCCATATGTCGAAGTAGCCCATGGCTTCAGTTACAAAAAATATATATACAACCACATCCTCAATATGGAATGTGATACTATAAGTCTAAGTACTACTCAGACCTAGATGATGACCTGCTGCTCCCTCCATGATCAGATGAGCTCACATCAGTATACATGTCCGATGAGTAGTGCTTACGTCCAGCAGGAGCAATGGCGGCGGGTGGATCATGAGTGGCAAGATCATCAGCACGTGCAGCAGCAGCTTGTGCCTATTCAAGTAATATATAGTATATAAGTATATATATATATGTAATTCAATAAACCAAAATCATTCGTTTAGAGTTTTCAAGTACCTATCGACCGTATGGTCTCATGGCCATCTCAAACTGCGCGTCCGTAAATACTTACGTCCCTCGACTCTGAAGAGGGCCCACGTGTCACGTGGGCCCTGCCGGCGAGCATACCCAGTATCGTGGGCTGTGGGCTTTCTCCCCATAACCCGTCGCTGTATCATAATCAACACAATTTGTAAGATTAAAACAATCATAAAATCAATGAATTAAGTAAACAATCAAGTAAAGTGGCAAGATACTTTACGAACTCTGCCTCCCATGACTCGATGCCGCCAGATCCAAAATGCGAAGATCCAATGGTCTCCATCTGGATCCGTCGTGCCTCCACATGCTGCGTGCTCTTCACGCCACCCTCTGCTCGCATGTACTCCATTACCTCTTTCCCCCTCGCATCCATCACTACCCCGCCCCTATCCATCACATCATAGCAGATCACTCCCTCCACCTCTCTCACCTCCTCCTCATCCTCACTGTATCCTCTAACTCTTCTCCCTCTATCTCCTCTCTCACCGGGTGCCCTACTACCTCCCCCACCAAAGCACGTGCCACATCCTCCACTCCCACTCTTCCTACTGCGGCGTTTGCTCTCCTCTGTACTGCGGGTGGAGTCACGACTGGGGGATTGCCTACGTGACTATGGCTGTGAGTGAGTACGTGATGGTGGTTGTGAGCCCTGACGTGACGGTGCCTGGGAGGGTGTGCGTGAGTGTGTCTGGGATGGGGTATGTCTCCTAGGTGGGCGTGGAAGAGGATAAGCTGCATGCCGTCTCGCCAGACTCGTAGGCATAGACGGTAGTGGAGTGACATGGATACTCGGGGGCGGGGTATATATACCAGGCAATCCAGGAGGGGGATGGGCATACATGTACTCTGTAAGCTCAACTAGACCAGGATGGCGCCCAAAATGATTTAGCATCTCCATCATCCAAGTGCCGTACGCAAATGGATCGGATGAAGAACCTGGATCCATGAAGAATCTGCAAAAATAAAAGTATATACATGAAGGATCCATGAAGGGAAACACTTATGTATCAAAGCGCGGTCGCCATGAAGGGAATCACTCTATGTATCAAAGCACAAATGCAAGCGAGCACATATGATTTTGTGAAGGCAAGCCATATGCAGATGGGATCATCTCTCTCTTGAGTTGGATCGCAAGCATGGGTGAAACACAGTCGCGTGTAAAAACTCGTCCAAAAAAGCATGTATATGCGTGTGAATAGTCTGTGCAAATAGGGTACACGCAGACATACACGCGTTCCTACACGCAGCCTGCGTAAATTTTTTTTCAAAAACGACCGATCATCGACAATCTTTCTTATAAAAAAAGCCCAGACTGTCACAATCGTTCACAAAAGTACTGAAGCAGGCATGACAATCGCATAAGAAAAAGAGACAATCGCATAAGAAAAAGAGAATCGCATAAACAAATGGAAGGAAAGAGACAGGACAAAGGACAAACTGACTCACCTCTGAAAAAGTGAGTCTTCTTTTTGGCTAGTTTCTTTTACCCATGTGTGCTCCTTGCACCCATGTTTGCTCCTTGTACTTGGCTTTAGTGCTCTATTAGAAGAGGCGACGACGAAGGAGAGGAAAGCTGAGTTTGAAAATGGTTTTTTGGGGAAGGCGGTGGGTTATTCTAGGTATAGACAGGTGGTCGCGTGTAGGAGCGCGTGTATTTTTGCATGTATAATAAAATAGCTACATTTATATACGTGATTTTAAGGATGTAGACGCGCTGTTACACGCGATTTAAAACAAAGAGATGCCCTTTTACATGCAATTAACACAAGATACAGTCATGTTTATACACGCAATTTTAAGGATATAGACGCACTGTTACACGCGATTAACACAAGATATAGAAACTTTTTACACTTTCATTAAAAACTGATTATGATTATGTATTTGCTCTTTTGTACATAGGATGTCATCAACCTCCTCAAGCAGTTCTGGTGAGGATGAGACAATGCGTCATCGTAATCGCGATGTGTGGTTGGGACAAAGGATCAAGTTTATGTGTAATCGATGTCGAGGATGCATTGTACGAGTACGTCGAATTACCTTGAATCACATCTCCATGTATGGAGAATGGAATCAAACAGGTTTAGAGGTGAGTAGATGTAAATTGATAGTATTCAAATGATTCATGGTATCCAAATTAAATTAATGGAGTTGTAATATATATACTCTAATTGAAGCAGGATGCAATACCACACCCTAACATGGTACCCTACGCGCGACGAGAGCACGCAAAGCGTCGACGAGATGATGCTAGAGCTTTGGGATCTATTGTGAGAGATGAGTGGGAAAGGGATGACAATAGCCTTGCACCCCATGAAGTTGTGGAAGAGGAAGTGTTTGATGATAGTTTGATGATATGGTGCGGTATCTTTTTAGGGATGATCCCAAAGGTATGGACGACGATGATATGGAACAAGAGCATCTTTACAAGGCTTCATCGGCACACCGGTTTTTGAAGGGTGCACATTCTCTATTTTACGTGCTTCACTTGAACTACTCAATATACAAACAGTTTATGGATGGAGCACTGCAAGTCTTGATGCATTATTGAAGTAACCATATTCGATAATCATCATCGATTTCTCCCGTCAGATCATCCTAAATATGCTGCTAGTAAGAGTAACATTCCTCCACAAACACTTCGTGCAAAAGATTGGAAGTGTATTTGGGAGTCTACAAATGTTCTTCCTCCAGATGGCATGAATAGGTACAGTAATGTTGCGAGCTTGTGAGGTATGTAAAACCCATGTCAGATCACCCTTCATTATACCTTGTAAAATGAACGTGCATGAGGTATAACGTACTATTCATTTATTTTTCAGATATGTTAGTTCCAAAGCAATTGATCCAGCCACGTTGGATGATGCACCTGTTATGGAAGTGGAGGTGGTTTGTTTGGTAGAGGAGACTTTTTCGTGCGAATCATTCTCACAAGTCAACTACATCTCATTGTGCATTTAGTGGACAAAATTGCTTTATGTGGCACTCTGCATGCACGTTGGATGTTCTTCCTAGAGCGCTTCATGAAGACCTTAAAAGACTTTGTGAGACAAAGTGCAAGGCCCGAAGGAAGCACAGCCGAGGGTTGGTTGATACAAGAGTCTCTTGTATATATTTCAGAATTTCTTGGTCAGGTGGAGAGCTCTTTGCCGCGCGACTATGGAGCAATGAAGAGGACTTGAGGATGACCTCTATTGTGCCTCAAGGAAAAGGACAGAGTAAAGTAATTGACAGAACATTGATTGATGATCTCAATTTCACTTGCATCCTTAAAAGTGATATGATGAGGAGATGGGTTACAAGATGAGGATGCAAAGACAAAAAGGCAAGCAGAAAGAGCTCTCTTTCGGAGGCAACATGGCTCTCCTAAGGTGTACCCTAGGCATCTAGCAACACTTCCGAATGATATCCATGTTGATTTTTTGCATGAGGAAATGGAGAGAGCAGAGAGCAACGAGGGGCTACATATCACGGCGAGGGGCTACATATCATGGCGGAAGAATGGAAGTATGCATGAGGATGCATGTTAAAGGTACATAGAACTAATGTTTTGCATTAGTTGTAAGTGATTTGCTTTTAATATTTATTCACATTGCTTACACAAATATTGCTTCTATTTTGGTCCAGTTCACTATGCTCAATGCTATATGGTGTGAAGGCAAGCATTTTCGAACACAAAGAATTGATGAAAAGAGGAATACACAAGATTGCGGTGTCATTAGTAGCTTTGAGGGAGCTAATGGAAAAATGGATGATTATTGTGGCACAATCCAAAACATATTTAGGCTTGACTTTCGTCGCTTCTTTGTATATGTTTTGGATGTCAAATGGCAAATGAACGTGGTGGAAAAAGGGCCTAATGCAATGATAAAACGCCATGCAAGTGGCTATGTAACTATTGACTCTACAAAGTTTTGGCAAACAAAGAAAGATAGGCTCGTATTGCCACAACAATGTGAGCAGGTATGCATTTTTTACTAATGTGTTTCATGTACATATATATCTAAGCTTGCGTATCCCTTGACTTTTGATATGCTAATTAATAATTACTGCAGTATGTGTATTTGAGTAGGTTATCTATCTGCCAATGGTGCATGACATTAAATGGTGGTACGTCATCCCTATTGCACCACGTTCCAAAGTGATGTATAATACATTCACTGATATGGAGCATATGGAGGATGTAACAAGCCGCAATGAAGATGATGTCGAACATGCCAATGAAGATGTTGTGATCGATGATCAAGAAATAAGAGACAATCATGATAATGAGGATGAGCGTGCCATTTCTCATGATCATGAGGATGACCCTACCATTGAGGATGATGGGGATGTTGATGAGGATGATCAGGGCATCGATACCATTATCAATGGGGACAGAATATCGATAGTGGAATAAATTTAATCGTAGCCTTACAAATTGATCAAATGGATATTCATGCTAGCAAGGATGGATCTTATTGAAGATGAGATGGAACCCTAACCAATCCATCACTGTATCGTTCTAAATTGATGACATTTCTATTGTTTATGTTGTCTTTTAATTATCATCTCAAACTGCGCGTCCGTAATACGTCCCTCGGCTCTGAAGAGGGCCCACGTGTCACGTCTGCCATGCCGACGAGCATACCCAGTATCATGGGCTGTGGGCTTCCTCCCCATAATCCGTCACACTGTATCATAATCAACACAATTTGTAAGATTAAAACAATCATAGAATCAATGAATTAAGTAAACAATCAAATAAAGTGGCAAGATACTTAACGAACTCTGCCTCCCATGACTCGACATCGCCAGATCCTAAATGCGAAGATCCAATGGTCTCCATCTGGATCCGTCGTGCCTCCACATGCTGCCTGCTCTTCACGCCACCCTCTGCTCATTTCTTTGGCTCCTTCCACTCGCGTTTGTGCGCAGTGTGGTGGGTAGGTTTCTTGGCAGGATAGCCACCCGCGCAGCTACATTTAGCCCATCATCATACGCGAGTTTCTTAAGGTGAGATCTTTTATTACTTAAGATCTTCCTTATTCGCGTCCTTCCCCATACATCCGAGAATGTCGCATGTGGGGGATTGGGGTACTGACTATGTACAGCATCTATCACCTCCCCAACTAATCGGCTATTTTGATCTTTAAATCTAATAAAATAATTTTTGTACAAGTTTGAAACTACCCCACGCATGTACTCCATTACCTCTTTCCCCCTCGCATCCATCACTACCCCGCCTCTATCCGTCACATCATAGTAGATCACTCCCTCCACCTCTCTCACCTCCTCCTCATCCTCACTGTCTCCTCTAACTCTTTTTCCTCTATCTCCTCTCTCACCACGTGCCCTACTACCTCCCCCACCAAAGCACCTGCCGCATCCTCCACTCCCACTCTTTCTACTACTGCGATGTTTGCTCTCCTCTATACTGCAGGTGGAGTCACGACTGGGGGATTGTCTACATGACTGTGGTTGTGAGGGAGTACGTGATGGTGGCTATGAGCCGTGACATGACGGTGCTTGGGAGAGTGTGCGTGAGTGTGTCTGGGACGGGGTATGTCTCCTCGGTGGGCGTGGAAGAGGAGAAGCTGTATGCCATCTCGTCGGACTCCTCGCAGGCATAGACGGCACTGGAGTGACATGGATACTCGGGGGCAGGGTATAGATACCAGGCAATCGAGGAGGGGGATGGGCATACATGTACTTTGTAAGCTCAACTGGACCAGGATGGTGCCCAAAATGATTTAGCATCTCCATCATCCAAGTGCCGTACGCAAATGGATCGGACGAAGAACCTGGATCCATCACTACAAGGGATCGGGCTCATACCCGCGCTCCTAGCCACACTAAAAATGACGTGGAAAAAAAGTAACCGGCCCGTGTATCAGTGCGTGTATCATCTTGGCCAGAGACATGCGTGTAAAAGCGCGTGTATAGGAATAGTCAGACGCGCTGATACATGGGTGTATACACGCATTCTGTCAGTTTAGCTGCGCTTAGACGCGCTGATAGGAGGGTGTATACACACGTTTTGTCAGTTTAGCTACGCTTATACACGTGTATTTCACAGATTATCCGCATATATACACGTGACTTTTACAGATTTGATGCGTCTATACACGCGTATTTCATAGATTATCCTCGTAGATACACGAGACTTTTTGTAGAGTTGACGCGTCTATACACGCGAACAGAGAGCAAAAAAAAAAATCCAAAGAGTGCTATTTGGTACTGAATGCTGTTCCAGCATTCCAGCACCCAATAACACTCTCTAGATTTTTTTTTGGGTGCATTGGACCATTAAGACAAGAACGACATGAATGCATGCATTGTCAATACACGATTCAAGACAGACATGAATGCAATACTATCGATTCACGATTCAATATTACTATCAAAATTTTATGTGTACACATATATACAAGGGAGTCCATATGTCGAAGTAGCCCATGGCTTCAGTTACAAAAATATATATACAACCACATCCTCAATATGGAATGTGATACTATAAGTCTGAGTAGTACTTAGACACAGATGATGACTCGCTGCTCTCTCCATGATCAGATGAGCTCACATCGGTCGGAATGTCAGATGAGTAGTGCTCACATCCACCCTCTGCAGTGGCGGCGGGTGGATCATCAGCAGCTTGTGCCTATTCAAGTAATATATAGTATATAAGTATATATATATGTAATTCAATAAACCAAAATCATTCGTTTAGAGTTTTCAAGTACCTGTCGACCGTATGGTCTCATGGCCATGTCAAACTGCGCGTCCCTAATACGTCCCTCGGCTTTGAAGAGGGCCCACATGTCACGTCTGCTATGCCGAGAAGCATACCTAGTATCGTGGGCTATGGGCTTCCTCCCCGTAACCCGTCGCTGTTTCATAATCAACACAATTTGTAAGATTAAAACAATCATAGAATCAATGAATTAAGTAAACAATCAAATAAAGTGGCAAGATACTTATGAACTCTGCCTCCCATGACTCGATGCTGCCAGATCCGAAATGCGAAGATCCAATGGTCTCCATCTGGATCTATCATGCCTCCACATGCTGCCTGCTCTTCACGCCACCCTCTACTCGTTTCTTTGCCTCCTTCCACTCGCGTTTGTGTGCAGTGGTGGCAGGTTTCTCGGCAGGATAGCCACCCACCACCGTAGCTACATTTAGCCCATCATCGTACGCGAGTTTCTTAAGGTGAGATCTTTTATTACTTAAGATCTCCCTTATTCGCGTCCTTCCCCATACATCCGAGAATGTCGCATGTGGGGGATTGGGGTACTGACTATGTACAGCATCTATCACCTCCCCAACTAATCAGCTATTTTGATCTTTAAATCTAATAAAACAATTTCTATACAAGTTTGATACTACCCCACGCATGTACTCCATTACCTCTTTCCCCCTCGCATCCATCACTATCCCGCCTCTATCCATCACATCATAGCAGATCACTCCCTCCACCTCTCTCATCTCCTCCTCATCCTCACTGTCTCCTCTAACTCTTCTTCCTCTATCTCCTCTCTCACCGCATGCCCTACTACCTCCCCCACCAAAGCACCCGTCGCATCCTCCACTCCCACTCTTCCTACTGTTGCGGGTGGAGTCACGACTGGGGGATTGTCTACGTGACGGTGGCTGTGAGCCCTGACGTGATGGTGGCTCTGAGGGAGTACGTGATGGTGGCTGTGTGAGCCCTGACGTGACGGTGCCTGGGAGGGTATACGTGAGTGTGTATGGGATGGGGTATGTCTCCTCGGTGGGCATGGAAGAGGAGAAGCTGCATGCCGTCTTGTCGAACTCGCAGGCGTAGACGGCAGTGGAGTGACCTGGATACTTGCGGCGGCGGAGGGGTATAGATACCAGGCATGGAAGGAGGGAGATGGACATACATGTACTCTGTAAGCCCAACTAGACCAGGATGGCACCCAAAATGATTTAGCATCTCCATCAGCCAATTGCTGTACGCAAATGGATCGGATGAAAAACCTGGATCCATAAAGAATCTGCAAAAATAAAAGTATATACATGATTGCATCAAAGCACAAATGCAAGCTAGCACATATGATTTTATGCAAGCCATGTGCAGATGGGATCATCTCTCTGAAGAACCTGGATATAGCAAGCATGGGTGAAACACAGTCGGGTGTATACACCCATCAAAAAATGCATGTATATGCGCGTGAACATCTGTGCAGACAGCATACACGCATTTGTACATGCGACCTGCAATTTTTTTTTTGAAAGCGACCGACCTTCAACCAATCGTCCTTATAAAAAGCTCACTGTCGCCCACTATCACAATCGTTCACCAGATGGCAACCAGAGAAGGAGAAGGACGGAAACAAACATATAAAGGAAAGAGACAATAGCATAAACAAATGGAAGGAAAGAGACAGGACAAAGGACAAACTGACTCACCTCCGAAAAAGTGAGTCTTCTTTTTGGCTGGTTTCCTTCACCCATGTGTGCTCCTTGTCTGCTCCTTGCACTTAGGTTTAGTGCTCTGTTGGAAGAGGCGACGAGCAAAGGAGAGCAAATCTTTAGTTTGAAAATGTTTATTTGGAGAAGGCGGGTTATTTTTAGGTATGGACAGGTCGTCGCGTGTAAAAGTACGTGTATTTGCGCGTTTATAATAAATCAGCCGCATTTATACACGCGATTTTTAGGATATAGCCGCGTGTATACACGCGATTTTTAGGATTTAGCTGCGTTTAGATACGCGATTTTCAGGATATAGTCGCGTTGATACACATGACTTTTAGGATGTAGCCGCGTTTATACACGCGATGTTTATACTTTGATTAAAAACTGATTATGATTTTGTGTTTACTCTTTTTTGTACATAGGATGTCATCAACCTCCTCAAGCGGTTCTGGGGAGGATGAGACAATGCGTCATCATAATCGCGATGTGTGGTTGGGACAAAGGATCAAGTGTATGTGTAATCGATGTCAAGGATGCATTATACGAGCACGTCGAATTACCTTGAATCACATCTCCATGTATGGAGAATGGAATCAAACAGGTTTAGAGGTGAGTAGATGTAAATTGATAGTATTCAAATGACTCATGGTATCCAAATTAAATTAATGGAGTTGTAATATATATACTCTAATTGAAGCAGGATGCAGTACCATACCCTAACATGGTGCCCTACGCATGACGAGAGCACGCAAAGCGTCGACGAGATGATGCTGGAGCTTCGGGATCTATTGTCAGAGATGAGTGGGACAAGGATAACAATAGCCCTGCACCCCACGAAGTTGTGGAAGAGGAAGTGTTTGATGATATGGTGCGGTATCGTTTTTAGGGATGATCCCAAAGGTATGCATTAGGAAAAAAGGGAGCTCATTTTGGGGTCTTTTACGGTTTGGAAAAATAAGCTCTCAACCAATCAACAGAGAGCCAACGTAACGTTGGAAATTCACAAAAATAAGAGAAATAGATAAAAGAAACAATATTTTATGTAGGTACAAGCGTGCTACATTAATGTGGAGATTGGTTTTTTATTCTCACAAGATCTTTGGACATGAAGATAGAATCTAGTCTGACATTTTCTCTGACAAGGGCCTTCTCGCTTCCACCTTCCTTTGAACTTTGAAATGTTGTGCTGCCTTTCCTTCAAAAGGTCTACCATTCTACACCATTGCCTCATTGTGCAGCACCCTCTTCTTTTCCAAAACTGCTCCCTTGATCCTGTTTGGCTTAGAGTAAGATGTTTCTTGTCAACTGTCTGTCTGCCCACTTTCTCTTTCTTGAAACTTCACTTTGTTATCTTATTTACATTACTTTAGTGTGGTTACAGATTCACAAGGTCTCCATGGTGAATAAAAACTATGGCCGTTCTTGTGGAAGACGCTCTGTGGTGGATGATAATGCTATGAAGGTAGAATTATACCACACATCCTTACCCCGTCGACCTGCTCCTTCTATTTCTTCGGTAGATAATTCAAGTACAGTCAAAATGGAAGGAACTTGGGAAAGGTTTAGTGTTTCGAAAGGAGCGTGGGTGCTCATGCAGCCTAGCAAAAGAAAGAGACCCCAGACAAAAAACATTTTCTTGGCATCATGGAGGGAAGAGTACGAGATTTTAAAATCACCAGAGGGAAGATATTGGTGAAAGAAGTTTTGATTCAGCATGTGTACATGCATAAAGAACTTGTCTTGCGAGACTATCCAAATGATCTTCCGCAACACAGGCCTAATTGTATATTTTTCTATTGTGGTTTTGTTCTTTATGAGGTGTATGGATTTTTAAGATAAAGCTTTCTTTCTTTGCTTATTGACATTCTTGTGCTATTTTATTTTAGATTTATACCCTTCATCGTATGAGACATGGCAAAACATCGATTGTATTCTGGGATTTATAGATGTTTTGCATGGATCGATAGGAGAACAACAATACCAAGGTCGATGTGCAACAGTGCTGGACAATGCTAACTTACATGGTGTGTTAAGAAAACAAGACCTTCCGGCATGGAATTCAGTGGATTGGCCTCTCCCACATTTTAGTGTTATAGAGGCATATAGAGCCAAGCTTTTCAAAGAAGTACAGAAAGCTCTGAGGCCCAATATTGCCACAAGGATAGTAAAAATTTCTTTATGCATGCCTCTAACAGTTTTTGTAGACTTGTTTATAATACCTTTTCAGTGAAGGTTTCAAAAATAATGTTCACAGTTAAAGCAACAAGTCTGGCATGCATGCCACAATTTTTGGATAAAGGTTGGGATAAGAAGACATGTAGTTCAGTGTTTTGTGAGGTTGTCTAACCTTCTATGCAACTGAAGTACATGGTTGCATCACAAAATTTTATTTTTTCTTTTTATTAAAAGCGCAGTCGAATGCTAGGTACAAAACTAGTCCCAATGGATCAAGATGAAGATTCTTTTGGTGCAGAAAATAAACTTCTTGATATTGATGTTGTTGAGAATGGTGATGTGCTAGTCAATATCTCATTAAGACAATGTTGCTCCCTAGCTCAATTGTGCAATGACATTCTGTTTGAGACAGAAGGTTCTATTTCAAAGGACTTTTTATTTATCTACAACAATAAGAAGGTATACCATCTGACTTATCCTAGTCTCATTAAGCACTGCTATTAGTTTACTTTACCCTATTGTTTCATATTGCTTTTTTGCAGGTGCTCAAAAGAAGAGAGAGTTCAATAAAATGCAAAGACATTGAAAATTTGAAAATTGAGATAACACAGACTCCATAAACAAAGGTATTATATTCAATAAAGTAAAATTCTGTACAGAAGTGTTTAATTATATATGTAGAACATATTCTTGACAACCATTTTCTATTTATCTACATGCTGATCTAGAGGCTGCTCTACATGGTCCAAGCTCACCGTATCATCTTTATTTGGAGAATCTATTTTCTGCTGCTCCATCCTGTCGTGTACAGTCTCTTGGTGCTGCTCCATTGTCTCCTCTATTGCCCCTAGAGCATCTGTTTGCTGCTGCTCCATCATCTCCTCAATAACATCAGCAGCAGTAGGTTCTTGTTCTTGTGGCTTCTCCTCATCAGCACTAGGTCCTTGTTTCTATGGCACCACATCAGCATCATCTGTGTCATCAAGGTGTATGACACCTTCTTGGACTTTAGATCTCTCACCCAACTCGACAGTAGTTGGTACAATAGGTTTGGGGGAGGCATACTTCAAAAACTTCCAAATTGTATCAGCTCTGAAACTATATACATAGTTCAAGCTGAAGCTATCTTCTCTCATCTGCAATGAGATATGATGATTTAGAACACTTTGTACCAATATCAAATTTTTTGAAGCTAAATGAAAATTATTTTTTCTTACAAGCTCTGGCTATCCTATCTCAAAATAGCTTGAAAGTATATATTTGGCACTAATCAACACTCTCTAGCCGCCAGCTACTTGAATCATCTTGTTGTGGTGTCTGGATAGTTGGAAAGATATGTTAGAAACTGTTAATATCTGAACAAAACAAAATTATTCAATAAGCTCAAAGGCATAGCATGAAATAGACATCAGTAGAGGGAACGACTTTCTACCTCTAAATCTATTGGCTCTATTGAATCCAAAAGATTGACATTAGGAGGACAGTGATCCAATGCATCTAGAAGCCTTCTAATACAACTGCAATACATATAATTCAGTTAGTGTGCAGTAAATCAAAATAATGAAGTTTAAATTTAAAAATAGTACACAAACCACTTATAATTTCAGCTCTCTGTGTGTGTTTCTAAGAGTTGAATAAAAAGCATTGCTTCTACTAGATGTCAATAGAAGCAAAGCTCCAGTGGTCACTGCATAAGGAAAAAAGCATTAAGAAATCAAAGGCTACAAGAGTTCTCAATCTTGAAGAAAAATCCCAAAAGAAGCAATCACCCACATACTTGTTATGGTATGGAAGTAGAAAAATATCGACAACATCAAAATCGCAGTGTCTGAACCAATTGGAAATATCCATGGGAGTTTCCTTTGGATCTCTTAACTTGAAGGAAATGGCAGGATCAATAATAGCTCCATCTGTACAGTCTCCACATCTATAGCAGATTTGGATTCTTTTATTTGTTGCTTCAGTGACTCCTCATAAGCAGCTTTCCCTCTGCTCTTTGAGTGGGTTACTTCAACAACCTTCACCTTATCTACCTTCAATTTTCTTGTAGGTGGAATTAATAATATGTCTCTCATTTTTATGTCCTGCCATTCCACAGGATGGACCAGCTTGTCATACCTCCATCTCACTCTGGACAAAGTGTTGAAGTCTTTGGCCATCAGAGTTACCCTGTGAGCATGGGCTGCTACCAGCATTGCATCTTCAAAGTATTTCTCCAAGTAATCCTCTGCCATTTCCTGTAAGGAAAGAATGGCAGTCCTGTTCCACCTGAAACTAAGGTGCCAACTATCACATATTTCTCTCACTAGTCTCTGAAAAGGTGCCTTGGGGATTGCAAAGCCTATAGCTTTCTGTTGCTTCCTGATCTCCTTTAGCACACCTGCAGAATGTTTCAATCTCTTAGACTTTTGCTGGAGCAGGCTCATTGGCTTCCCCTTCCTGCCATGTGCAACTCTTCCCTTTGGAGGCACACTAGATTCCTTGATACCTGCCCCAGCTCCTGCTACTCTGCTGCAAGCCCTGGCCCCTTGCCAGCCCTCCTTGCAGTTGACTTGGTTCTTGCCATCACTCTGAAAAGCTGCATACAAAGCAATGAAAAGAGATTACAGCCATGGAGAACATGGAATGATACAAGAAGGCAATGACAAGGTGGATAAAGCAACATTTATAAATTTGTAACAAAACGCGATTTTGACAATTTGAAATTCCTAACAGCTCACCCTCGTGTTTTCCTGCAAATACTTGAAACAACATGGTATTACATTCCTACAGTGAATTTTCTGTCTTTACAACTACAAACAATATGGATTGGGTTTATGCAAGGAGTGTATAGCCTTGAATAGCCTAGAAAGACACAAAATCACAATGATAGCGGTGGATGAAGCAACAGTTTTATATTTGCAACAAAATGCGATTTGGACTGTTTGAGATTCCTAAAGCCTCCTCCTCGCATTTTCCTGCAAATTCTTGAGACAGCATACTGGAGCACGCCTTCAGTCATTTCACTGCGTTTGCAACTTGGTGCAAGATGGATTGAGTCTATAGAAGGCAAGAAGTGGTCAATCTCTCACTCAACAAGCCCAATTCAAAAGTCTCCCTGCTTGTTTTTGCAATGGAAAAAGCTAAGGAATGCATATAATATTTATCATAATATCTTAGAAGCTACATCACATCACTCAGTACCTTATCCTAATATACTATTAAACAAGAAGAAAAGGATATAGAGTGTCTTACTGACCTGGAAGCTATCTGTAGGTGTGCTGTGCTGGTGATGAGTACCCTGTGCTGGGGATGAACCTGTGCTGTTGGTCAGGATGCTGATGGTGCAGAGTAGGGAGGTAGAGAGGCAAGAGAGCTGAGTTAGGAGAGATTAAATAGGAGTGAATAGATTAGTGCAAAATACAAATAAAGTAGCTAATAAATACCACACATGTGGAATGTAGTCGTTTTTTCACACGTGTGGATGGGACCCAGATCTTTTGGAGTTTGAAATTTGGCACATGTGAATGGCACTTTTTGCCTTGGAAATTGTGCCAATCATGATTTCATAATCAGATCCATTAACACTCTTCCCTCCCCGTCTTTCATCCCTGCCAGCACCCTCCCATCATCCTTTTCCTTCCCCCTCTGATCACTTCCTACCCAACACACTCCATCCACTCTGCAACCTGCCTAAAGACTACTACCACTGCTAGATCTCCAGGTTACCTAGGCTGTAGCTCAAGTTTGGAAGAGAGCAGAAGAATCACCAGGGCAACTCCAACAGTATGGAAGAGGAAAAGAAAGGTCAGAGATCTATATTCTTTTCAATGTTTTTTGATATATATTTCTTCCATCCATAGAATTCTTGAATCTTACTGCCCAGGAATCTAGTACATCACCCTAGGATTTGATTGGAGATGGATATGAATATGACCTAGAAGTTTGCAACAAAATGCGAGGAGAGTGCTTTACATTTTCCAAATGGCCTAAATCGCGTTTTCCTACAAATTCTTATATTAGTTTTGGTTTTCATTTCTTCCTCTTTGTTTTGCTCTCTTTGGCCCTTGGGAATTCCTCCTAGTATCATTTACTGTCCAGAAAACTGTAAGATGTTCCTAGCATTTGATTGGAGATGGATGTCAATAGAAATGGAGAATTTGCAACAAAATGTGAGGAGAGTACTTGACATTTTCCAAATAGCCCTGTATCGCGTTTTCTTGCAAATTCCTTTGTCCCTTTTGGTTTTCACTTCTTCCTCATTATTTTGCTTTCTATGGCCCTGGGGATTTCTTCCTTGATGATGAGAAAAGTTTTTGCTTTGGAACAGTTGATTCTCAGGCCCCTCCTTTCAAGAGGAAGCTAGACTTTTTTGTTGCTATAATTAGACCACAGCAATCACCAGGTGATTCATGTGTGCTCATGAAGAGAGTTGTTTGGTAATATCCTATACATTCCCTGATTGCATATGTCAGCATATAGAATTCATGATATATAAATTTTTGTTCATGTAAAATCAAGAGACTAGAGCAGAAAGGTGAGTCTTCCCTTTCAAAAAAAAGGGAACCAGAAGAGGACAAATCTCCAGATTTGCTCCTATTTGACTTTCTTCACAAGTGCAAGGCTCAGAGGAACTTCCACATATACCACAGTATTTTTAACAGGGAGTTCACTATGAGCTCTGTATTGGAGCATCACAGAGATTTTCAGACCATTGGGATACCTTCACACAACTGATAGAGGCAGGAAGAATTGTGGAGGGTGAAAAGGTTTTTGTGCATATAAATCATATTGTCTCCATTGACAGGCTGAGGTACCATGTGAATAGAAGATTTGACAGCCTGCCTGAGGAATATAAATTCAGCTGTAACTTGCACACCAGAAAGTGTAGAGTGCTTGAGGAAACCATGGCATTCCTTATGTACATTGTCTTCCATCAGCACTCTCTAGAAGAGCAAGGGCAGGAGGCTGAAGAAGAAGATACATCTGTAGCAGAGGAAAAAGAGGATGTTCCTGTGGCAACAGATATGGTAGAGTAGGAAGAAGATATCAACCTCCAGGATGAGGGGCTGCAAAGTGGCTACTCTTGACCTTGTTCAACTGAGGACTGAAACTCTTAGGGCAGCACAGCCAGTTGAAGATTTTGATGTTCAGAGTAGTAACTATGTAGTGCCCATGCTTCCAGGTGTCTTGATTGGTGGTAAAGATTATGTTTTTCTCCATGATATAGAGTGTATGTTCAATTTGAGGGAGGACTATGCCATTTCCCTTATTGCCCAGGCTTCAAGGCTTGACAAGGAGGTTGGCATAGAGGATGACCATTCACTACTGGCTTTGGAAACAACTTTTGATCCTGCAGAGGCCCTTACTATTTGTTTCAAAGAGGCTGAAAATTTCCAAGAGCCAGATGAAGCTGCCTTCCAGCTCACACAAGAAGCTATGAATCTCTCAGCACTTCACAAGGGAAAGCTTAAAGAAGAGGCTGGACTGGAGGGGAGAGGAATAAATCTTTGGAAAGATGAACTTCTTGTTGCTGTGATGAAAATGAGAAGGTATGATCTTGTTACTTCAAATCAAATACTTTATCTTGTGTGTAAATGTTTTGTAGTTGTGGATTATTGTCTCACTCCAATCTTTTGATATGTGGCAGCTACAAATTGAGGATGACACATTCCTCCAGAGAACAAGTGGAAGCAGGCCGACTGGGTTTGGCAAAATGTCAAGCCTAGCTCATTATATTCATGATCTAGGCAGTGCTAAGATCTTGATTTACCATAGGCAGTTGAGCAACAATGGAGAAGCCATTGTTTACTTCTTTAAATGTTTGTCTAGGTTTTTAGGTGGACATGATCTTCCATGGTAAAAGGAAAAGATCATTTTAATAGAGAGGTTGTCTGTCATAGATATATTTGGGGATTATGTGAATAAGCAGGCCTCTAGGGCCTCTTACTTTTTGTCTTACACTTCTTATGCATTAGCATGTGGTGTTAAGGATCCCAAATGTCTGGAGGGCTATGGAAAACACAAGCTCATAATGATTCGAGAGCCACCCATGATTGCATCAGGCCACACAATCCAAGAAGAAGAACACGTGGAGATAGTTGAAGACAAGGATACCCCTCCCAAACAAGCAACAGAGGCAAGCATTGATAAACAGATAGTCGACATCAAGCCAACAAGGAAGAAAAAGAGTCCAATCAAGTTCAAAAAGAGAGTTCCGACTGGCAGGCCCTAGGAGTAATAGGATTTAGTCATCAAATATAGCACAAACATTATGTTGAAGTTGAACTGATTTGTACAAAGTCTTTGATCCTAATCAGTTCCTTGTCCATACGGATGATTAGTACCCTTTTGCATTTGTCCCATCACCGTACGACACTTCAGTACTCTTCCCAAACTCAGTAGCTTCTAAAAGCGTTTGACACTCAGTACCTTATTGGTAAGGATCAATAGTGTGTCTAGCATAATTAAGTAGTATTGATTGAATTTTTTGTGTGTAGCTCATGGATGTATTGATGCTTGTTAATATAGATCACATGTTTCACAAAAGAAATACTTTTGATAGAGTTTCAAAACATATAGGCATAACACCAAGAGTCACTTGTTCCACAGAATAAAAATCTATTGACTGAGTTTGAAAACATGTGGACATAACACCAATAAGTTACAAACTGCTATTCATGTTTACTTGTCCATTTATGGTTTCTAAATATCTTCGAATCCCTCCATTGTCTATGTCTCTCTGTTGCCATTGAATTGTCCAAAGTTTGTCTTCGTCTTTGCTTTTGGGCTAGAATAAAAGCAAGCTTGACTTTGGAACTAGCAACTTTTCTTTTAGCATGCAGCCTCTGTAGAATGCCTCGGTAAAACCATTGGAAGACTTCCTTCAGACTATTTGCCTTTTGACTCCCTCCATAGTGTTGTGTGTGTCTGAAAAATGCATTACGTGCCATGTAGTGAGACTTCTCCATGCCTTGGGTAGACCAAATTGCTGGGCATCCATACTTTTTGACAAAATAGGGAAGGTGGTTGTAGATGATATGCTGTTTTCATAGAGACATAAGAATGCATAGTAAGTTATAAAAAAAAAGAGGATCACACTTAAGTAAAAGAAGAAGACATCACTTTACCATGTAGTGAGTTATATTGCAGGCTGTCCACGCATCTTTCATTGACTTCCCAAAATGTTTAATTGCCTCTTTAAAGTTCTTGTAATCACTCTTTCTCCATTTTACATTGTCACCGAACATGAAGAGTTGATCAAGAGACCTCCACACCTCTGCCTTCACATTTCGTGCTTCCCCATCTGCCTCATGATCTTTCACGGCATTATGGACTTGCTTCCACAATCCATAATTAATCCTTGAAACTGTTCTACCTTGCCTTACTTGCTTACTACTGTGTTTGGGTCGAGACAAGAATCTTCTTGCCTTAACACCACCAATAGAGGGCTTGATTGGTACCTCCTTGCCATTGGTAGACTTTTTAAAATCCTTTGTGATATGAACATCACCTCCATGTAGACCTATATCGGATAACACTTTTTCCAATGCTTGAAGAGCATCCTTTGTATTTTTTCGGGATGGAGTTTCCAAGAAAATCCAATATACAAAAATACCAATTTCTCAATAATTCGACATAGAGCATGCAATGTGCATATGTGAACATTACATAGTGGAATGTCAAGAATGGCCTTGAAGTGAGGGTCAACTTTATCTCTATTAGGTGCTCTCTTCCACCATTTGGAATCCATTACTTGAGCTGATTCTTTGCAGTAACGACAAGGAGACTTTGAGTTACCTCCTTTACTAACGTTATACATGCACTTAAGTGTTTTAAGATCCCCCGCCATGTGCCACTCTACTTGAAAATCACCTTTTCCTGCAACATGGAGATTCTCTCCTTGCACTTGTCTTTTAATTATTCTTGGTATTTCTGTGTGGCGAAACACCCAATCTAGTGTTTTATGGTCTTCTGTCTTCACCTGTGATTATAGAAAACAAAAGTCTTACTATAAAAGATTTGAAAACATTGACTAAAATCAAGTACGAAACAAAAAATGATCATACCTGGAACGAGCCTAACCACCATATGTGTTTCTCCGACTGCACACTAAAATACTTCGAACTCGCTTCAGTCTCAATGATGTATCAAGTGCTCCATTCATCAATGTAATAGTAATCCTTTCCATTTTCTTTTCCTTTACAACCTCACACTCATCCAGTTTGATAACAAATTTCAAAATGCCTTTGCACTCCTCAAATGTTATTCCATAAAACTCGACCATTCTTCTTTGAAGTTGTTGTAGATCTACAAATATATTGTTCCAAGGGTCATACATAGTGGTTCCTTTACCACCATGAAATATTTCTTCAATATGGATATATTGTCCAATAAACTCATCTATACTTTCATTCAAATGACCTCTTATCCTCCACACGGTTGCTGGATTTAGCAGTAAAACTCATTTAATCCTTTGATCTCTCAAAGTTGAGGATATCGTATGGAAAATCAAACTATATCCCTTCCTGCTAACTCCACTAACATCAAGAGCCTCTTGGATTGTAGTACCATCAACTTGATTATTGGATATAAAGTCCTCTACAACATTGCGTTTGATTGTTTTGTATTTTTTTCTTCAATCAAACCTTTTGCTACACCACAAGAAAGCAATCCTTTCATTTGTTTAACTGGAAGATGGTTGGGATCCATATTTTCTTTTGCAGGCTCCAATAGTTTCCTATAGTAACAACACAATATGCCTATATTATTCAACACTTCCAATCTTGTTTTGCGTTAATGGACAAAATAGATATAGTCATTTGAGAGCATTTTTTAGTATAAAAAATAAAAAATTACAAACTAGCCTTGTAACCTGAATTCTTCGCTTGCATCCACTAGTCCCAGCCTTTAAATTTACAATGTTTTTAATCTTCGTGCTTCGTTGTCTGTCTCCAAGCACGGTTCTCTTCCTTCTTGCTCTTGTCAACTCTTTTTTACTCTTTGAATGCTCCTCAATTTCATTCTGCAACTGCTGCTCCAATTTTGCACGAATGGCTATCTCTTGCATCTTGGCCCCCTTTTCTTGTAGGTACATCATTTTATATGTTTCTGCAAATGGAGACTGTGCTGAAATATAACCAAGAAGTCCATTTTGTCCATCGCCCGCAAACCTCAGTAGTGTGGTTGGATTGACAAATGGAGGTATAGAGTTTTTTACTAGACATTTTGGATATTTGGTTTCATCGCACCATAAGTCAATATGTTGAAGCCCTTCTCTTCTCATATTTTCCCGTTGTTGAGCATTCATCAGCACCGTATCCTTTCGTCTTTTTTGTACTGGAGCATATTGTTCTTCTAAGTCGATGTGAAGATGGTGTAATCGCTTCTTCTGAGATTGTGACTCACTAGTATCGGCCATTTTTTGTGCTTCTAAGGTTGCAAAGTTTGCTTGTCAATCTCATAGTCTTTTTGTAACATGAATCGTGAAAGTGTGGCGGTATCCCTGTAATCATTAAGTTCAGTGATGGATTCTTTATGAGAGGCCTACACACGTCGTCAAAAGAGATGTGGAATCTTCGGGAAACAGAAAAAAACTAAGGAGATATTTAATGCAAAATCGTGTTAGTTAGACAAAAGATTATCTTATTCCTTTCTGAACTGACAGTTCGGTAGTCCTTACTGACAGTTTTGAGCCACGTTTCCATATTTTATTATTTTTGAGGTCTTTTAGGAGAGAAATAAATCAAAAATAGTGAATTTCTTACAGGGCCCCAAAATGAGCTCCCTTTTTCCCTAATGGACGACAATGATATGGAACAAGAGCATCTTTACAAGGCTTCATCGACACCCGTTTTTGAAGGGTGCACATTCTCTATTTTACGTGCTTCAGTCGAACTACTCAATATACAAACAGTTTATGGATGGAGCAATGCAAGTCTTGACGCATTATTGAAGTAAGCATTCTAACTTGCAAATTTGAATTAGTGGTTTAGAGTTTAGGGTTTAGGACTAATTGATGATATTGGATGAAGGCTATTATCAACCAAAGGGAAATAGACTACCCACCTCAAGAGACATAGCGAGGCGTTATGTGACATCTCTTGGCTATTATCAACCAAAGGGAAATAGACTACCCACCTCAAGAGACATAGCGAGGCGTTATGTGACATCTCTTGGAGGATTGGATTATGATCGCATACATGCATGCGTCAATGATTGCATTCTCTTTCGTGGGACGCATAAGGAGGCTCGACATTGTCCCACTTGTGGGGTGAAGCAAGGTATAGAACAGATGTGAAGAGTTTTGATGTACCTCGTAAAGTCTTGTGACACTTTCCTATAATTCCTCGCATCAAATACATGTTCAAGTGCAAATCCATAGCAGAGCTCATGTCATGGCATTCCTCACATCGATCGAATGATGGCATGTGGAGAATTCTCGCAGACACTCCTGCTTGAAAGCATATTGAAGATGAGTGGCCCAGCTTTAAAACAGAGCCCAGAAACTTGAGACTTGGACTAGGTATGGATGGAGTGAATCCATTTGGTTTCAAAAGCACCGCATACAGTGTGTGGCCAGTTGTGTTGGTGAATTACAACCTTCCACCATCAATGGCGATCAAGAAGGGACATCTTATCCCTTCTAATTCCAGGGAAACATAAAGTCAAGCATATGGATGTTTATCTCGAACCGTTGATTGATGAGTTGGAGGAACTATGGAGAGGTGTTGCAGTGGTCGACATTAGTAGGCCTCCCTCCTCTCAACACTTCGACTTAAAAGCAGTGTTGATGTGGACAATGCATGACTTTCCAGGATACAACGATTGTTCTAGTAAGAATTCTAATTACCTCCCTACTCTAATAGTATTAGCTATATTAATTATGACTATTGACTTTATTATTCTAACTTTTATTTATATTTTAACAGGTTTGAAAACATCGGGTAAACATGTGTGTCCTGTTTGTGGCCCTTCATTAGTACATGAGTATGCTGACGGTTTGTGTAAGACCATATTCGATAATCATCATCGATTTCTCCCGTCAGATCATCTTAAATATGTTGCTAGTAAGAGTAACATTCCTGCACAAACACTTCGTGCAAAAGATTGGAAGCGTATTTGGGAGTCTACAAATATTCTTCCTCTAGATGGCATGAACAGGTATAGTAATGTTTTTCAATCTTGTTTTGTGTAGTCTCTAATTGGATTAAAGATCACATAGAGCAATCCCTTGTGTAGGTACTCCATTTTTTTCGGCCTACCATATTGGACCCATCTTAAGATCAACCATCTTCTTGATCCCATGCACATCTTCAAGAATGTGGGATCTGGTATTTGGGAACATGTTATTGGTAAACCAAACAATGTTAGCGTACGGGAGGACTTGCAGGTCGCAGGACATATACGTCAAGCTTGGCCACACGAGAGGAGGGTGGACACGTTCGTCTTTCGCCTGCACCATGGATTATATCAAAGAAAGAGGAGAAGCAGGTAAAGTAGGCCATCACCACTTTGTGTACTCCCACTGGATTCATGAGATCATTGAAGGGAGCCTTTACAAACCACTAAGAAGAGAGGCATTGAGCAACTATATGGGTTGAAGTCCCACGATTGGCACAAGATGCTCCAAGTAAGTGTTTTCCAAGTCTTGTACGTTGAAATTAAATTTTGTAATGCCATAAACCATACATACATGTGCTCTTATGTGCACAGTTCATACTACCTACTAGCATCGACCATTGTGCAAATAAGAGTTTGAAAAAATGTATTTATAAGATGGGCGAGCTTGTGAGGTATGTAAAACCCATGTCAGATCACCCTTCATTATACCTTGCAAAATGAACGTGCATGAGGTATAACGTACTATTCATTTATTTTTCAGATATGTTAGTTCCAAAGCAATTGATCCAACCACGTTGGATGATGTGCGTTTGTACATGCGGCTAAGGATGGAAACAAACGCATAAAGAAAAGAGACAATAGCATAAACAAATGGAAGGAAAGAGACATGACAAAGGACAAACTGACTCACCTCTGAAAAAGCGAGTCTTCTTTTTGGCTGGATTCCTTCACCCGTGTGTGCTCCTTATCTGCTCCTTGCACTTAGGTTTAATGCTCTGTTGGAAGAGGCGACGAACGAAGGAGAGCAAATCTTTAGTTTGAAAATGTTTATTTGGAGACGGCGGGGTTATTTTTAGGTATGGACAGGTCGTCGCGTGTAAAAGTGCGTGTATTTTTGCATTTATAATAAATCAGCCGCATTTATACACGTGATTTTTAGGATGTAGCCGCGTGTATACACGCAATTTTTAGGATTTAGCCGCGTTTATACACGCGATTTTTAGGATATAGCCGCGTTGATACACACGATTTTTAGGATGTAGCCGCGTTTATACACGCGATGTTTATACTTTGATTAAAAACTGATTATGATTTTATGTTTACTCTTTTGTACATAGGATGTCATCAACCTCCTCAAGCAGTTCTGGTGAGGATGAGACAATGCATCATCGTAATTGCGATGTGTGGTTGGGACAAAGGATCAAGTGTATGTCTAATCGATGTCAAGGATGCATTGTACGAGCACGTCGAATTACCTTGAATCACATCTCCATGTATGGAGAATGGAATCAAATAGGTTTAGAGGTGAGTAGATGTAAATTGATAGTATTCAAATGACTCATGGTATCCAAATTAAATTAATGGAGTTGTAATATATATACTCTAATTGAAGCAGGATGCAGTACCATACCCTAACATGGTGCCCTACGCGCGGCGAGAGCACGCAAAGCAGCGACGAGATGATGCTGGAGCTTCGGGATCTATTGTCAGAGATGAGTGGGACAGGGATAACAATAGCCCTGCACCCCACAAAGTTATGGAAGAGGAAGTGTTTGATGATATGGTGCGGTATCCTTTTACTCTTCATTTTTTACAATTAATTTTCTTGATAAGGAGAGAAGAAAAATCAAATGTAGAAGAAAGAAAAAGTGATCTGGGGGTGCATACCTGTGAGGAAAGAAAGCCGAGGGACAGGATGGGGGGTAGGGGGTTTTCCAAGAAAGAAGAAATAAAATTAAACAAGACTTTAAATATTAGAAAAGAAAAAAGTGCTATGCACCACCTCCACTTTGTCAGTGCTTCACCTTGGGCCAATTCCTCTTTACGTGTGACCTGTTAACCAATGGCAACCCTACCCCTTGGAGAGTTGCCAGCTGCACTGTGCCCAGGAGGAGGATTACCACCACCTTGAAGGTTCCTTGACAAATATACAACATTTTTTTTATCCTTTTTAAGATTCTTAGAATTGTAAAGAAAGGCTAAGTCACCTATAGCCGATGGCGCTCAAGCAATGCCTGCAGCAATGCTACTCTACGTCGATTAGCCACAAGCTGTCGAGTCTCTCTCCAATACTAGGATGAAGGGATAAATTAATGGTTCTTGTATCATTAGTCAAAAAAATCTTCCATCCAAGTGTAGGATTGTTGTAAATATGAAAATCCAACATTTATGTTTGAATGGACTCAAAACAAGCTAGGCACAGTAACGAGGTAGGAAAGCGTAAAAAACTATCAAAAATGTCAAGAACTTTGGAAAAAATTGGAAAATAGTTTAGAGTGAAATGGAAAATGATTGAAATGTTGATTTAAGATAATTTGGATGAGAAAATACTATTTGTAAATATTAAGAATAATTAAGGAAAAAATGATAATAAAAATTAGTAAAGTGTAGGTAAAGGTATAAAGCATTGTGTAAAAGAAAAGAATTTGGTTATATTTAATACGATAATGGAATGAAAATGAAATTGATTTTACGTAAAAAAAAATGGATAATTTAAGATTCAATATTTTCCCCATACTTGGATATGAAGCATCATCCTATTGAACACTTTATGAGAACTTCTTATTATCCACATGTCATGTACAAGGCCATTAAAAGATGAAGTGTAATGCTTTATGGAAAACAATCAAGTGTGACAATGTCTCTACATATGACTTGTAATTAGGGGGTGGCATTGTGTGGCATCGTAGGGTGGCAACATCACTCCAACTATGCCATTTGCCAAAACACATCATACCTTAGTGATGTTTAAAGAGGCATTAGTATGGAATGAGGGAGGCATTTCATGTGAAGTTTTTGTGATGGGATATTCACATTAGAAAGTTTTGGGAATATTGAGATTGATGAAGGTCTTTAAAAATAATTTTTTTTCCTTGATATCTTTACAAGCACATCAAATTGGACATAGTCTTCAATTGCAACATCATCTTGAAAACTTACACACCTTCACTTTTATCACTTCCATCCACAAGTATAAGAAAACATCATGTCCTAGCATAAGAAATATACCACTTTTAAAATTTGAGATTCATGGTATTGGAATGAAAGCTGTATAAATAATATGTATGGTTTATACTCAGTTCATATGTATGGTTTATACTCGGTTCATATGTATGCGTGTTCAAGTAAATTATGATTGGATTTTGGTAAGTGCCAATTAAGATAAGCATTAGATATTATTATTGATTGATGAATGACAAAAAAAAAAAGCTTGATCATGTATTCATTATATCGATCCAATCTTTGCCATGGCATTCCTCAAAACTTTTACATCTTCTTACATCATCGAAAGTAACAACAAGTGCATGCAGATTTTCTTGACTATACTAACATCATCCAACATCAATGCATGTTAATATTGCATAAAGGAAATTAAAACATTGATACCTTAACATTACACACAGATGAAAGAAAACCAACATTATACATGGATGAAGGGAAACCACAGCTCACTCGTTCTATCATCTTATATTAGAAAGCATCAGTACTACATGTTTTTCAATGGAGTGAAAACATCAATGTAAACATCCACAAAACTACTATGAGAAGAAAAATCAAAACACACTTGCAATAGTGAAAACATCCATGTTGGGTTATAAAGGAAACTACTACTACCTTGCAAGCATATTTATGTTTAAGAACATCATTACTCTCTTGACCCTTTTTTATACACCTTCATCACCAACGTAGTATTGAGGGACTTTTCTTAAGAAGAGAAGAGCACACATATATTTCCACACAATACCGAATCTAGCACTCATCAATAAGATGTGATAATAAATAATATCACATTCGTCTTGGGTCGCTAGTCCATTGCCACATCGTTGAGGTGTTGGAAGCAAGTTATTGGTTGTGCTTTTGGTGACAATGTGCTAGGAACCCACAAAAGTATACACACAAATGAACATTAGGATCACAACCATGCAAATGCGATTTTAAAAATGATCCATAACTATGAATGTATGCAAAAAGTCAAAGAAAAATCACACACAATAGTGAGAAAGTTTACCAAAGGATCATACAATGAGTCATCCAACGTCCATGCATATGACGATGAGCAATCAAAACATCAAACTCAATGGACTCTCTACAATATGGGGTGGGGGGACTCCATGCAAATGAATAAAATGAAATTATAGAAAATGTGAAATTCACAAAAGAAGGTAAAGTGGCAAATGCACCATCAACATTGTTGAACATAACACTTAAAAAAGGTGGAGGTGTCAACATAACAGATGAAGGAGGATATGGTGGCAAGAGATCTAGAAGAACAATAGGAACTAAAGGGCCATCCCAAGGGATACATAGGGCTTGGGAAACTATGGCTACATCCACTACCACAATGGAGACACCACGAATCTCACACTTGTCCTCCATGCAACATGCAATCACAACATGCCACATCTGCAACAACAACTAGAAACCAGAATTTAGGTTGGACATAAGAAATCATGTAATCTAGTACTACAAAACAAAGCCTCATGCAACAATGGATGATTGTGAACAACCAAAGGCTTGGGAAAAAAGGTGCAATGCATTAGATGACCTAACTAATGCACATGCTTGTCACCACAAACCAACCCACACACGCACAACCAAGCCACCACAAGGGTGAGCATGTATGTTACCCAATGATAATGAATGCCACACTAAGAATAGAGATACCAATGTCAAAAATGTTAATGACGTTGTGAGGTGAAAAAAAGAAAAAAGAACCATGCCTCTATAGCCCTTCACCTCCCAAACTTAGAAACACTAACACGAACGGGGGCACCAGCCCCACTGGCTGGAACACTTTTCACAATTCACCACCCACCCACACCATAAAGACAGATCAAAACCACGAAAGACAATTGATTATCCAGCAAAACACACAGCACCATCCACACTGTAACAAACTCAGCAATTACACCAAAAACCAGGACTTTGGCCAGGATTTACTGCCAAGGGAATTCACCCTTGCGTATGACAACCAAGCCTTTGTCTCCCGGTCTGTGCTTCTCTTCAGAGGGTGCCCCACCAGCAACCCTCCACTCTCTTCACTCTGTCCCCTCTTCTCTGCTCCACTGCCATCAGCCCTTGACCCTTATGGTACCAGCCCTTCTCAGCTGTCTTCAGCACCACCAGCCACCTCTGCAGCTGCTTTACATGCCAGTGACACTTGAGACGGCTTCCAACTCTGCACTGCGCTCTAGGCTCTCTCTCTTGTCAGCATCCACTCTCTGCCTGCAGTCGTTGCCCACACAAAACCAGCCACTTCTCTCTTCAGAGGGTGCCCCACCAGCTAACCCTCAACTCAGCAACTCTCTCTCTCTCTGTGTCGTGACCAGCAGCTTCGCCAACCAAACAGAGCCTCTGCACAATCTCTTCAGCACCAACACCAACTGCTCAATGCAGCACCCTCCTTCTCTTGCATCCAGCCCAACTCTGGTCGTCTCGCTGTCCACTCCTCTGCAGCGCCTTTTTTCACACCATCTCTCTCCTCCAGTCACCGTCGGCTCCTGTACATTGCTCCCCAGTCCTGCAGCTTACCCGTGCACCTAGAGGCCTGCAGCCAACATTTCTAGCTCTGCTATCCAATGCTTCAGCTCCCTTTGCTTCACACAGGCAGCTCCCACGCAGCCCACACCAGCCCTCGTAGATCACCCACCAGCCCTCGCTCCAGCAAAGCGTCAACCCTTCTTATGCGACCGTGCCTCTTCTCTATTACCCGCTAGGTGTCCTTCTTATACAAGGCAGCTGCTCCACCCGTCTCTATGCCTGCAGATCACCCGCTCTCCGTCTGAGAAGCCCCCCTCATGGTTGGCGCCTGCAGAACCATCAGCTCACTTCCTCACACCAGGCGGCGGTAGCTGCAACAAGACCTTATAGCCGGCCTTCCTCTCTTGACCACCAGCTCTTCGCACCAAGGCGGCTCTTCACTCCCCTTGCCTTCACTTACCAGGTGGCTCTTTACACAAGGCAGCCACCTTTGAATCTTTGCGTCTTCCAGACGGTTTCGCTGGTGGCAGCCAAAAGATGTTCCACGTGGTCATTTGATTGTTGGCCACGTAATTAGTGTATATTTTTTTTAATTTTTAAAGCCTCAAAGGATGGCCACCACAATGCTACAAGGGCTCTTCCTTTCCTTGTATTTTTCCTAAACAAACGGCGCCCACGACCTTCCAATACAAGAGCTGCCCACAAGCTCGTAATCATCAGCATCAACTTACCAAACATGACCATTAACGTCGGTGCCCTGCATTTAGCAACCACCCGCACACCACACTGTTGCAATAAAAAACTTCCAAATCTCCAGCATCTGCTCCCAAAAAAAACGACATGCATACCAACTCACTTCATGTATCTCACATTGATGTGTGGTGCACATTCGTACGGCCCCCATTATGAGGAGAAGCCATTGGTGCACATATCTTTAGTGGAAACCCCATCTTAGATGCTAGAAGGGGTCGTAGTAGCTGGTGACTGTTGATGGTTAGGAGATGATGAGGGGTATAAGCATTAGATAGGGTCCGGGGCCCCCGGCCCAAAATGGATATTCCCTCAGGGCCTAAATTCATCATTAGTGGGCGGTGGTTGGTGAAGACGCATTATGAATACGTGGGCGGTGAGCCTCAACAATATAGCGTAGTCGCCCACATCTTGGACGTGTCCACTGCACTACCTGTAGCACTATAAATGGACATAGTTGGCACAAGCAAAGGCATCCAATCCTTGTGAGGATATATTCCCTATACTCTCACTACGTTGATGACACAGAAGCGGTAAAGCTGTTTACGCCTTTATAGAGTGTCACACTTCCATACTCAGATACAAACACACCCAGAACACCAGACCCAAGAGCATAAACAACAAAACTGACACCCCTGGCCTGAAACTCCAGAAGGTAGTAACCCACAAAAACCACACACACACCCTCTTTCTCTCACTTCTCAAATCAATCAGCTCTGCACAGCTATACACAGCAAGCCCCCTTGTCACCAGACACTGAGCAGCAATACTATCATCACTCTCCGCTTCACTGCTACACTGCTCCCATGTTTTTCTGCTGCTTGAACTCCAAGTTGTCATGTAGTTACTGCCAGCCCAATCCTCCTCTCAGTGTGCTACCACTTGGAACTGGCGGTCCCAACACCACCGCTTGTCTCCGTCACCACCAGCCTTCGCCAAGACAAAAGCAAGGCAACTTTCCTCTCCGGCGTCAGCAGCTATGCCGGCCCGACTTGCTCGCCACAATTAGACTCCTACCTTTCTTACCAGCCACCGCCGGCACCTAAAACCAAAACAGCCCAACACACTTCCTCCCCTTCACTGCTTCACTATAGTTAGCCCAGCTTCCTCACTGTCAGGCATCACACCAAGTAGCTACACGTCCAAAGTTCTTCGTTACCTCATGCGGCTCCTTCCAGCAAGTCGCCCAGTCTCCAGTTTGTCCTTGCACCTTTTTGTGGACACCTTCCCAGCCTTGCCTTCTTGCTGTGGATGCTCCCCCACCTTTCAGCTCTCTTTACCTCGACTCCCCCTTCGCTGCTTCCCAGGAGGCTCCTTTTTCTTCTTCCTGGCGCACAGTTGGCCTTTTTCTTGCTCTCCACGCCCATCTCTCCTTTGCGTACTCCCCAGCAGCACCTTTCTCTCCCGCTGCACCTCCTGCATACAGTAAATCTCCTCTTGTGTTGACACGTGGCTTCTCCCATACTTGGTGCATGCAATGAGGGGATCCTTCCAAGGTGATATTGGCGGCTGCCACCTTCCCTCATTCTCTAGAACCTCCAAACCTTAGACTTCATATTAAATTTAATTCATTCAAAGCTACTTACACTACCTTAAGTCAGTTTCCGTAAATACCACTCATGTCATTTATCTTTTGTTTAGATGGCATTAGCACCTGCATCCACTTCCTTCATCAATACTGATGGTCATGCCTTCACTTCCCTTACTCAGCAGATTTTATCTCAAACAAAACTCAGAGCTGACCCAAACTAGTTACATATTTCCTGACACTCTCAGTACTCTGCATAGTATGTACACATTATCAGCCTCTATTTTACCCACACATATTTAGCAACCCCCCCACTTCTGCTGAGACATTCATGTCCAGCAGCTGTACAAATAGGGACGAAATATTCAGATCTTCCTCTGTGCCTTCCACAACCTCCTGGCATACATCACAAGCTTCCTGATCTTCTTCCTTCAAGGTTAACATCAACCGAGCAAAATACTTCTTTAGTCGTAAACCACACTCTCCTTTTATGCTTCTTTCCATTCAAATCAGCAAGCTGATAACGCCCATTATCAAATTTTCTCTCAACTTTATACGGACCTTCCCACTTTGTCTGGAATGCAGTATGAAAAGTACTATCCAGCTTGCTATTATACCTGAGAACTAGATCACCCTCTTCGATTTCTTTTTGCTTCATTTTCTCATTCTCTTTCTCTTGTCTTTTCAATTGCATAGCCGCATAGTGATCAAATGCTAGCTCTCTGTCCAACTGGACAATTTGCAAGGCCAGTAATCTTTCTTTGTAACAATTAATGGGTTCATGCCCTTCTTTAACCAGAAATTTCAAAGCTAGAATTTCCACATCAATAGGCATGAGTGCTTCTTTCCCATAGACTAAATGAAAGGGTGAGAATTGTGTACCAGATTTTACTGCAACTCTATATGCCCATAATACACGATTCATCTCTATATCCCAATTCTTGATATGGCCTTCTGTCATTTTGGTTATCATCAGCTTAAATTCACCATTGAATCTTTCATTCAAGCCATTGCAATTAGGGTGGTAAGGAGTGGAATACTTGTGGTTGATGTTCAATCTTTTGCATAAGTGGTCAACTACCTCTCCTCGAAATTCAAGACCATTATCTGATAATATCTCTAGAGGAATACCAAATCTGCAGCATATATGTTCATACACAAAATCAGCCACCTCCTTACTATCTACTCTCTTCACTGCCTTCACTTCTGTCCATTTTGATAGGTAGTCCACCGCAGTAAGCATATAACACTTTCCTCTGGCTGTCCTAGGAAGTGGTCCAACTGCATCCACTCCCCACCTCTCAAAAATGTCGTATACCAGCATGATACTTCTCGGCTCTATTTTTAAGATTTTCTTCCCCATTCTCTGGCACTCATGGCAAGACCTACACCAATGCTCAATATCCTTCTGGATGGAAGAGGCCATACATAACCCTCCAATAATATCTTCTGTAAGGTGATCTTAAATGCATAATGACCTCCACAAGCTCCCTCGTGATTTGAAATAAAATATAATAAATTTCCTTCCTCCACGGAATTCTCCTCAATACCTGATCAGCCCCTTGCATGTATAATTCATCCCCAATCATGACATAATGCTTACTTTTCCTATAAAATGATACCTTTGGCCTTTTTTGAGCTCTTCAGGCAAACGACCTCTGAGAGTAAGTAATCCACCACCTTCTTAGACAGGTACTCCCTCCCTCTGTATAATGGCTCTTCAATTTTTGCAATTACTGGATCCTGATTAATTGCCTCCTAGGCCAACTCATGTGCAATATGATTTTCCTCCCGCCACACATGTTGAATACTCCAAGCTGTAAATTGATGTAACAGCCTTCTAACATCAGTCAGACATCTTTTCAGTTTCGGATTCTTTGCCCACCAGCTACCCAAGACCTACTTTACTACTAATAGGGAATCTCCCTTTATGATTAGCTTTTGAATTTTTTGTTTTAAAGTAGCCTGCAGCCCCTGAAACAATGCTGTGTATTCAACCTCATTGTTACTTTCAACTCCTCTTATACGAACCATCAAAGAATAAAACATGAGCTCCAGGAATGATAATTTGTTCCTCTTTTTCTATCTTTGAATCCACTTCCTTCACCAGGATCGGGCCTTCCTTATATGTTAGAAGATCTCCTAGAGTTGCCTTGCAAGTATCTTCAATCAAAAATGAGAGTGCTACAGGTAGTGCGGTGGTGGACACGTCCAAGATGTGGGCGGCTACGTTGTATTGACGCGGCTCACCGCCCACGTATTCATAACGCGTCCCCACCAACCCCCGCTCACTAATGATGAATTTAGGACCTGAGGGAATATCCATTTCGGGCCGGGCCCTAGACCCTAGCTAAGGCTTATACCCCTCATCATCTCCTAACCATCAACGATCACAGCTACTACGACCCCTTCTAGCATCTAAGCTGGGGTTTCCACTAAAGATATCACCAATGGCTTCTCCTCATAATGGGGGTCATACAAATGTGCACCACACATCAATGTGAGATACATGCTAAGAGGTAGGCATTGAACATATACTAACACTAATGCCCTCTTCAATTCATCATAATCTTGACACTCCTTGTTCCATTCAAAGACAATCAAATGCTTATACAATGGCCTAGTGATATCATCATAGAACATGATAAACCTCTAGTAATAGCCTACGTGTCCCATAAACTGTTGTACTCCCTTGTAGTTGGTAGGATTGTAGGATAACTCTAGTATACGTTTTGTACCCGTGAGCATTCAAAAGCCACTTTGCCCTTGGAGTAAGCACCTCATGTGGTTGAAGAACTCCGCATCTTGAACACTCCACTTTACTTGACTTCCGATCTCTTAATTCCTCAGAAACACCAACTCTTCTCACACACTTCACACTCACACTATCTCCAACTTCAACTCTTCAACACCAACACTTTATAAAGATCCACAACTTTGACTTTGAAAGAACAAGGCAAAAGAATCTCCCCCAAATAAACACAAGTATGCCTACACTGAATCCAAGATACTCAATTTGATGAGTAAAGAAGGTACATTTGCTCTTCTTGGCATAGAGTTTGTGTCTGTGCAACAATTGCAGAACTCTACGCACATGCTCCTCATGCTCTTCCATTGATTTGGAGTAGATTAAGATGTCATAAAAAAAAACAAGCACAAATTCATCCAAGTAAGGATGGAATATATCTTGCATTAGGCGGTTGAAGGTTGCAAGAGCATTGGTTAACCCAAATGACATTACAGTAAACTCATAGTGGCCATAACGGGTATTGAAGGCTGTCTTGGGTATATCTGTTTCCTTGACTTTGATCTGATTGTAACGAGATCTCAAATCTATTTTTGAGAAGACTTTGGCCCCATGAAGCCTGTCAAGAAGTTTGTCGATGCGAGGGATAGGATACTTATTCTTGACAGTGACTTGATTTAGTCCTCGATAATCTATTCAAAGGTGGAGAGTTCCGTCCTTCTTTTTTTGGAAAAGAACAGGTGCCCCCAAGGAAAGCTACTAGGCCGTACGAATCCTTGCTCAATGAGTTGGGAAAGTTGCTCTTTAAGTTCAATGGCTTCAGGAAGGGACATTTATAGGGCGTTTTTGAGATGGGTTGAGCCCCAGGGATCACCTCGATTTCATGATCGACTTCTCGAGGAGGCAGTAGCCCTGTAAGCTCGTCAAGGAAGATGTCAGAGAATTCTTGGAGCCAAGAGGGTTTTGTCTCCTTACTAGGTTCAATGGTTTTGTTGAGCTTGACTAAGAAAACTTGTTGACCCTTACGTGTTCCCTTGAGAAGATATTTTGCCTTGACTACCCTAGATTTAGGTTTTCCTGTTATCCCCTGAACGGATATTACTTGGCCATGCTCATTTTCAAAAGTGATACTCCCCTAGTTACAATGAATACTAGCTTTGTTTGCAATTAACCAATCCATCCTAAGGATTCCATCATAAATTCCTAATGGCAAGACTCTAAATTGGCCATGAGTTTGCTCATTACCCAGCTCAAAATCAAGGTTTCCTATAGAGTGGCGAGATACTACTTCTTTCCCACTGGCTAACTCTACAGTCATTCTTCTAGCTGTTTTTTGACCCAAGTTTAATTTTTCTCTACTTCCCAATGTGCTTTACACTGATATCCAAGAGACGAAGCTCCTGCTCAAGCAAATGCAACCTCCCTCCTTTCAAGGAGAAGGTTCAAAGATTGAGAAGGATGCTGAAGTCTAGATTGAAGCGATGGACGATTATTTCTCTACTGTCGGTAGTGGAGTAGCAAATCAGTCTATGCTTGCATGGTTTCGCCTCATGGGAGATGCTAAACTCTGGTGGAAACAGTGGTTCCGTGACAAGGGAGTCACCGAGTATTCTCAAACGTGGGAAGACATCAAGCAGGCCGTGAAGGAAAGATATCTTCCCCTTCCCATGAATCCATAAAGATGAATGAGTTTTTTTTGTCTTAGGCAGTGCAGCTTAACTCTTGAGGACTACTATTCCAAATTTATCACTCTTCGGAAGTATGCCCCAGCTATGACTACTTCCCAACAAGTGGCTCGTTTTTGCCAAGGGTTAAATGAACCCTTGGATTCCCGCCTTAAAGCAATGAGGCCAAGCTCATTATAGGATGCTCTCATACGAGCAAAGCCTCTTGTGAAAGAATTGAGGACTGACAAACCTAAGCCTCAAAAGAGATCTTCCCCTGAGGCAAATCCTAAAGATCAACCCTACAAGAAACCCCAACATAATTTGCCCTACTACAATAGAGGGCAACAAAGCAACTCTTTTGTCCCCCGCTCGTATGCTGTTTCTTCCAGAGAAGGCCCTCTGTGTTTTGAGTGCAATGAGCCAGGACACTTTAGGGCCAACTATCCCAAGATGGCAACATCATTTTCCTAAGCTAGCAGAGGAGATTAAGGCCATGGAACCCCTATCTACCAAGGTGTTGGAGGCGGTGGGCGTGGGCAGAGGTCGCAGAGGAGCAATTGCTAGGACCGCCTATATTATAAGTGAAGAACTGACCTTGGAAATGGCTAAAGAAGAGCGCACCACCGTCCATGCGACAGTAGAACACTAAGGTCCGAATAAACAATTTGGTGTAATCCAAACCCCAGCCACTCACGGTAAGCCATTGCAGCTTTTGATTGATTGTGGTAGTACCCATTCATTTCTTTCATAGTATGATGTTAGATTTCAATTAATCTAACATTCTAAGTAATGCAGATCGACTTAAAAGAAAGAACAAAAAGATATCCACAACAGGTGAAATGTTGAAGAGAGCAAATT
This sequence comes from Cibotium barometz, assembly GCF_041138505.1. Classification (NCBI taxonomy): domain Eukaryota; kingdom Viridiplantae; phylum Streptophyta; class Polypodiopsida; order Cyatheales; family Cibotiaceae; genus Cibotium; species Cibotium barometz. Next base: position 43,448,384 of record NC_141072.1, read on the forward strand.
ACAGCAAAGCTATGGCAAGGAGAGATGCTTGTCAAAGATGGAATAGTCCCTCGAAAGTCTGAGAATAAAGGAAATTGGATTGTCGCGAGAGCGGGAAGTTTCAAACAGACTCTTACGCTCAAAGATGGTCTAAAATCTCATGATAGAGACGTGTGCTGGAGAAGAGAATCAAAAACAAATCTCCCTATTCATCTCGCACGCTTTTGCCACACCATAAAGTACTGTTCTATTTTCTATTTTTCTCTCTTTTTTTGTGGATTTTCTACGTTACGTTGGCCGAGTGTTGATGACACGACCAGTAGCACCACTGCCAGTGAGGGAATAGAAGACACTTCATCCAGTGAGGAGGATGCAGACATGGATGCCTTGGTTATTGATTAGGAAGTGCTTGGTGATGAGGTTGCCCAACAAGAAGAGGCCATACAGGAAGAATGTGAGGAAGTACAAGTGAATCATGAACGAAGGTATGCATGTGATGTGAAAGAGTTTGTTTTTGAGTCTTTGGATGATGTACTTATGGGATGAGTGGGATATAGAAAGTCTGCAGGATGATGAACCAGAGTTGGAGCTGGATGATCAGATGTGCATTAATGTTAAGAAAGCCACAAGCAGAATTGTTGCTATGAAAGAGGAGCAACGCCAGAAGACTTTGAATGATGTTGATGCTATAGATGAGATTATGGATGCTGTGATAGATGAATTTCTTGTTGGCCTTGATAAAGGTGAGCATACAGGAACTGAGGTGGATGCTTTGGCAATGGTGCCTTTTGAAGGGGAATTTGTTTTGCCTATGGTGGCTGGTTTTGATGGTGATGCTTCTTATGTTGATGAACTGCATGAGTGTACAAAAGGGCCAGTCGATTGGGTTTTATTTTTTGAGAGCATGATAGCATCTATGGATGCAAAGAAGCTACAAGCAAAGAAGCACTGATGGTCTGTTTTCCATGCTTCCTCTGCACCGCATACCTCCAAGTTTTAATAGGTGAAGCCTCTTGAGCAATCGAAGACAGTACAAAATATGCATGTGGACTCAGAGGCAATTGCTGTGTTGGACAGAATAATTGAGGTGCTTGAAAGGAAATATGCTCATGCCCTGTTAGAGCTCAATGAAGCTACGAGAAAAGTTGAGAAGTACAAAGCGGATATGCATCGAGATGAAGGGGCATAGCTCCTGGTTAGTAGTTTGAAAAGACAGTTGGAAGATGCACAATCTGAGTTGCAAAAGGTTGAAAATGCGTTAGACCCAGCAGATGCTGGGAAGTTACAGGAGCTAAGGATGAAAGTGGACAGATTGTCACTGACCATCCAAACTGTGGATGGAGTTGTTATGGATACTGTTCTTGCTAGTGCGGGCTGTGAAAGTCAAGAGTTTCTAGAAAATGCAAAACAAATAGAGATGCATGTGCGTGCTCAGGTGGATTTTGTGAAAGACATGCAGGCAAGAAGGAAAAAAGTGTTCCTCCTTGCCAACACCTAAATTACCACATGCAGATCTGGGCTTATCAGATGCGCACAATATTTGTTCTGCTTGTAGATTGGTCATGTATGATGCAGATGGTCTTTGCATGTTTATACTTCCTTGTGGTCATGCTTATCATATTTATTGTTTTGCTCACCTTGCTACAAGCAAAGAGATTTGCATGGCTATGGGATGCACGCAAATGATATCGCCTACTACAAGGTCTTTGTTGATGCTTGGCCACATTGATGCCCCCGATTGTGCAAGGGAGTCACGAAGCACAGTACCCTCCATGCTTCCAAACACTGTTGCCAAACCGTGCTTTTCCCACGGTACGTAGCCTACCGTTATGCTCTCTAACCCTTTTCTTCATTACTGGTTTTTTTTGTGTACCTTTTTGTAAGGTGGGTGAGGGTAAGATGCCTTCAAAGCCTGTCAGCTACCCTTAATATCCTAAAAGTTACATTTGGAATCGTGGTAGTTACCTAGTAGCTACCTTCCAGCTTTTCAGCTACCCTTAAAAGCCGGAGAGCTTCCCCATGGAAGCCTGGTAGGTACCTGGTAACTATCCTTGAAGCCTCTCAACTATCCTTAAAAGCCTGATAGCTACCCTTTGAAGCCTGGTAGCTACCTTAGGAAGTCTAACAGCTACCCTTGAAAGCTTGGTAGCTACCAAGGGATGCCTAAAAGCTACCAAGATATGCTTGAGTCTTCCATGCTAAAAGCTACCAAGGGATACCAAGATGTTAAGGCATGCTGAAGGTTTGAAGGTAAGTATGATAGCTTCTAGTATGTAACTTTTGTAGCTGGAATCGGTAGAGCTTGTGTTAAGTTGTGAGGGTTTACTTTCAATTTGGTATGGTTTACTGTCTACTAAGGTGGGGAAATATTTTCTAATGATTGAATTTATTGCAGATAATGAGGATGCGAAAAAACATTCAGCCAATGGATGAAGTTTTTTCAACACCAAGTTGTAATGTAGAAAATATACAGTTGGACACAGAACTTGAGACCGTGGCAAATTTCCGTGGAAAAAATAAGAAACCTGATCCAAAGGATGACACTATCAAGGAGAGAGAACTTGTGGACTTGGGTGTAGAAAGTCCTGTAGATATTGACATGGACAAGGAGAATCATCAAGAAGAGATTCCTTCACTACTACAAGCCTTTAAAATGTTGAAAAGGGGAAGAAAGAGGAAAACGAAAGGTTGTGTTCACTTTTATAATTGAATGTAGACTAATATGTTTTCACTTGCTAATGATTGTTTTCCATGCAGGAGGATCTTCTAGCCAGCATCCTCCAACTTTAAGCAATAAGGACCTAGATAAAGCTTCCAATATAACAGATGATCAACCGGACAAGGAGGAACCTGCCAATATCTCTGAAGGATCGGGACGAAAAGGTGCTACTACCAAAGTAAGAAAAAGATTGCAACCCTAAATTCTGCTGGTTCTCCCCATGATTGCATGTCAACCCCCTTTTTTGGGTTTGTCCCATCAATAGCCATTCTGGCTCTGTAACCAAATTGTTGACATTTTCTATTTAATGAATGAAAAGAGTCCGACTATTTTGTTTCTTATATATGTCTCATTGTTATGTATTTCATTCAGTTCTTTTCCAATGTATGAAATTTATCATTGCAAACACTGTCAGTGTGGATGGACTAGCTGAAATATCTGGCAATGTCCTCACAAGCCAGAATGGTGATACACTGCAAGATAGTGATAAAGTGCATGATGGTGTAAATAAAGTGCAGGATGGTGATAAAAAGGAGGATGGTGGTGATAAAGTGCAGGATGATGGTGAAAAAGTGCAGGATGGTGGCGATAAAGTGCAGGATGGTGATAAAAAGCAGGATGGTGGTGATAAAGTGCATGATGATGGTGAAAAAGTGCAGGATGGTGGTGATAAAGTGCAGGATGGTGAAAAAGTGCAGGATGTTGATACAATGCAGGATGGTAATAAAGTCACAGAGGAGGATAATGATGTCTATGAAAAGGTGGGTTTTTGGTGTTTTTTCCAGACATCATGCCTTGCAGCCATAGTACAGAATGCAAGGAAAACACGGGATTGTGGTGTTCCTGTGAACAATGCTGTTGACATGCTAAGACAGATTAAAGCACAGGGTGTTAGTTTTTATGGTGCATTTCAGGGGAAAAGTGAGATAAAAGGTGAATGTGGGACTGAAAAGGACAGCTCTCAGAGCTTAGGAAATGACCCAGCAAAGAACTATGTGTTCAAGGAGCATTATGAGGCACAAGACACAGCTTCAGTGGAGGGTGATGTAAGTGCCCATATTGCTGTTGATCAGAAAGCATCAAAGTTGATCAGAAAGTATGAGAGTAATCAAAGAACTGAACTGAGAGATGATATCGAATCGATTGCAGTAGGTAGTGTGAGACATCCTAATGCAAAGATGTATCGTGCCTGGGAGGATCCAACCAGCCCTTCATTTCAATTACGGTCAACTTTAATTTTGGATCTCAATGGAGTGCTACTCACAACGGCGGTTGACTGCAGATTTGCACAAATCCCCCCCTATTGGAATATGCTTGAAGTGACAGATATGGGTGGCAGGAAACTGTTAGGGCAAAAGCATGATGCTGAGAGGTTTGTGCATTGGTGCTTGGAATGCTTTGATGTCTTTATATGGACTTGTGCTAACAAGGTCAATGCAAACAAAATTTTGAGGTGCTTTATGCCTTTTCACGTCCACTGGTTCAAAGGCGTGCTTACGCAAGAGTTATGCACAAAGGAGGCTAAGTTCCAGAGAATTACCAAGAAACCAGTGTTTTATAAGAAGTTGATCGTGTTTTGGGAGGCTTATCCTCAGTATTCACCAACAAACACTATCATGGTGGATGATAGCGAGTACAAAACTTTATGGAATCCTCAAGGAACCGTATGTATAGTAAAGAAAATGGAAGATCAAGACCCTAGGGAAATGCAGGATTTTATCTTACGACAGTCCTCAGAGGCTGGCTTGATACATGGCTTGGTGTCAAGGATCACATCACCTATACTATAGATACGCCGCTACCAATCATGAAAGATGATGACAGCATAGTTGTGTGAAGGAGGTGGATGGACGAACATATGAACAAACTGTAGTATAGCGAGACTTGTGATCAGCCCATTATGTTCCCAACAAACTAAATGTAAATTTTTATTATGGAGTCCACTTTGGAACATTGTATATGTTGTAGAAGTGTTCTAACTGACATAATGCGATGGCCGTTTTTGCACTCTTGCAAAGCTGTAGACTGGATATATAAGTTATTGTCTTGATTACAGGTATCATTTAGTCTAAATTTGAAACACTGGTATAATGTAAAGTTTTTCAATTTCTGCTATAATGTTTTTGCACTACTAAATTTGAAACACTAGTATAATCTGTAGGCTGCTACCTTGGTGCTTCCTAGGTGTTTGCAGGCTACTACCAAGTGCTACCAAGTTCCTGCTGCTAGGTACTGGTATACTGGTGTGGGTGATAGATTTATTTCCAGATGCTGCTAGGTTAGTATGCAGATGCTTGGTTTATTCCTAGGTGCTGCGAGGCTAGTATGCAGGTGCTACCATACTACTACCTGCTTGATACCATATCACTATCTTCTGCTATCTTGGTGCTACCTAGATGCTTGTAGACTACTACCAAGTGCTACCAAGGTCCTCCTACTAGGTATTGGTATAGTGGTATACTTTAGAAGCTCATTAATTGTGCATCTAGAGCAATATGGTCATGCCACATCATAAGACCCATAGTGTAAAAGAATACCTTGACATGTATGGAATGTGCCTAGTAAGATTTACCATGTACCACAATTTGAGCATCCCTAAGAAAGATGAGGCAAGTCTAATTATCATTCACAGACACCCACAAGCCTGGTGTGGCTCTTGGTGACCCTTGCCTGCCAAGAGATCAGCATGAGTAGACGAGGATCCAAAAAAAACAAGTATGTCCAAAAGAAACAGCTTGAATTATTTTCAGCAAGCTATACATCCAAAGGGAGTGGTATTGTAAATAGCCTCATATGCTTCTGGGGAAATCAAGAATCTCATCCCACGTCCTTGAAACTTTTCCATTGGGAACTTGATGGATCTTACAAGGTGGGATGGCAAAATAGCTTCAGGCTTGCGCCGTAATAGCTTATACTCATAGGGATTTCCTTTCGCTTGTTTGTACCATATTCCCTTGACAACAAATGAACCAGCAAGGCAAACATTCCCCCAGCCATCTGTTAGCTTAGTATCAGATTTTTGCTTCTGAGCTGTGCAAATCAAGACAAAAATTTACAAGCTTCTCATTGTCATGAGGAGCTATAATGACCGTAAAATTGTCACCAATGCAAAGTAATACAAATTAGTAAAGTGTAGGTAAAGGTATGAAGCATTGTTAAAAAGAAAAGAATTTGGTTATATTTAATACGATAATGGAATGAAAATGAAATTGATTTTATGTTTAAAAAAATGGACAATTTAAGATTCAATATTTTCCCCATACTTGGATGTGAAGCATTGTCCTATTGAACACTTTATGAGAACTTCTTATTATCCACATGTCATGTACAAGGCCGTTAAAAGATGAAGTGTAGTAAGGCTTTATGGAAAACAATCAAGTGTAACAATGTCTCTACATATGACTTGTAATTGGAGGAGACAGTGGCATTGTGTGGCATCGTAGGGTGGCAACATTGCTCCAACTATGCCATTTGCCAAAACACATCGTACCTTAGTGATGTTTAAGGAGGCATTAGTATGGAATGAGGGAGGCATTTCATGTGGAGTTTTTGTGATGGGATATTCACATTAGAAAGTTTTGGGAATAATGAGATTGATGGTCATTAAAAATAAATTTCTTTCCTTGATATCTTTACAAGCACATCAAATTGGACATAGTCTTCAATTGCAACATCATCTTGAAAACTTACACACCTTCACTTTTATCGCTTCCATCCCCAAGTATAAGAAAACAACATGCCCTAGCATAAGAAATATACCACTTTTAAAATTTGAGATTCATGGTATTGGAATGAAAGCTGTATAAATAATATGTACGGTTTATAGTCGCTTTATATGTCTGCATGTTTAAGTAAATTATGATTGGATTTTAGTAAGTGCCAATTAAGCTAAGCATTAGATGTTATTATTGATTAATGAATGACGAAAAAAAGCTTGATCATGTACTCGTTGTATTGATCCAATCTTTGCCATGGCATTCCTCAAAACTTTTACATCTTCTTACATCATCGAAAGTAACAACAAGTGCTTGCAAAGTTTCTTGACTGTACTAAAATCATCCAACATCAAATACATGTTAATATTGCATAAAGGAAATTGAAACATTGATACCTTAACATTACACACCGATGAAAGGAAACCAACATTATACATGGATGGAGGGAAACCCTAGCTCACTCGTTCCATCATCTTATATTAGAAAGCATTAGTACTACATGTTTTTTCATGGAGTGAAAACATCCGTGCAAACATCCACAAAACTACTATGATGAGAAAAGTCAAAACACATGCACGTTGGGTTACAATGGAAATTACTATTGCCTTGCAATAGCAAAAACTTCCATGTTGGGTTACAAAGGAAACTACTACTACCTTGCAAGCATATTTATGTTTAAGAACATCATTACTCTTGACCCTTTTTTTATACCACCTTCACTAACGTAGTATTGAGGGACATTTCTTAAGAAGCAAAGAGCACACATATATTTCCACACAATACCCAATCTAGCACTTATCAATAAGATGTGATAATAAATAATATCACATTCTTCTTGGGTCGCTAGTTCATTGATACCAACATGAAGCATAGGGAGGCATGCCATCGTTGAGGTGTTGGAAGCAAGTTATTGGTTGTGTTTTTGGTTACAATGTGCTAGGAACACACAAAATTATACACACAAATGAACATTAGGATCACAACTATGCAAATGCGATTTTAAAAATGATCCATAACTATGAATGTATGCAAATAGTCGAAGAAAAATCACACACAATAGTGGGAAAGTTTACCAAAGGATCATACAATGAGTCATCCAGCGTCCATGCATGATGATGAGAAATCAAAACATCAAACTCAATGGACTCTCTACAATATGGGGTGGGGGGACTCCATGCAAATAAATAAAATGAAATTATAGAAAATGTGAAATTCACAAAAGAAGGTAAAGTGGCAAATGCACCATCAACATTGTTGAACATAACACTTAAAAAAGGTGGAGGTGTCAACATAACAGATGGAGGAGGATATGGTGGCAAAAGATCTAGAAGAACAATTGGAACTAAAGGGCCATCTGAAGGGATACATAGGGCTTGGGAAACTATGGCTACATCCACTACCACAATGGAGACACCACAAATCTCAGACATGTCCTCCATGCAACATGAAATCACAACATGCCACATCTACAAAGAGAAACCAGAATTTAGGTTAGACATAAGAAATCATGTAATCTAGTACTAAAAAAAAGCCTCATGCAACAATGGATGTTTGTGAACAACCAAAGGCTTGGGAAAAAAGGTGTAATGCATTATATGACCTAACTAATGCACATGCGTGTCACCACAAACCAACCCACACACTCACAACCAAGCCACCACAAGGGTGCGCATGTATGTTACCCAATGATAATGAATGCCACACTAAGAACAGAGATACTACCAATGTCGAAAATGTTAATGACGTGCCACTTCTATTGGCCCTCTCCAAATGCATCCAAATCACCTAGAGATGGTCTCGATGTCAATTGAGAGTGATTATCCTCCTCTGTTAAAGAACTCTAGTGTACATCTCTTGTAAAATTAAATATTCATAAGGGAGCTTTCACATATCCCAATAACTATATATGCTGGCAATAAGAATGGACGCCACCTAAAATAGAATAGATGATGCACGTTGTCACAAATTGAAATAATAATATTTTGCCAACAGTCAAAGTCCAGTGTCTCAAAATCATCCTGACCACCACTAGCTCGCCTCCCTTATCCAACCCACTTACATTCACTATGCCAACCACATCAACCATATGAAACTCAATAAATCAAGATGATGCAATCCATACTCTCATGCAAGAATCACCCATGTATGGGTAAAGTAAGTTACGATGGCCCAGATTTAGGAAGGTGTCCCAATCTAAACCCATCTAGGAGAATTTATAAATAATGAAAAATGTGGGAGTATGAATTTAGCCCGAGCATAACAACACATGTGCTGCTCATGGGAGTAGCCACCATGGAAGCTTGGCCCATAAGCTCCAAGAAAGATTAACTCTATATTGATTAAAATGTATGAAAAGTATGGTAAAGGTATCTAAGTACATAGATCATGTGCCCTTTTATAGTCCCAAGCTGCATGTGCCCTAATCCTACATGCATAAAGATGCCCTAAGCTACATGTTCCTAGGCCCCATGTGCATGTGACTGCTAAAATTCCTTCATTATAAAGGAGGCAGCCATAAAACATTGAAAAATATTTCTTGGATGAAACTGACCAAGGGGTGTTTCCACTTTTTCCCTAGCTAGGTCTCCTTGTGAGACGGCAGGGAGAACATGCACATTAAAAAGGAAGAAGAAAGACTAAGGGTCCTAACTCAAAGGTTGATATGAATGGCTGCTTGTAAAGGTGAAGATAATGGTCAAAAAGTAGACGGGGCTGATTTTAGGAGCTTGATTATTGCAATCATCATGTGATTAGTGTCTTCATTATGGTTTAGTTAATCTTTGTTTGAGTGGTTTTCTTATTATTTAATTATGAAGTGTCTTCATTATGGTTTAATTAATCTTTGTTTGAGTGGTTTTCTTATTATTTAATTATGAAGTTTATTGCTTGCTTTGAGCCTCCCTAGAAATGCTTAATTTCAGCTTGATATCAGAGCCCCCTAGGGCTGGTATGACTTCATTTGTCCTAACATGACAATCAAACAGGAGAAGAAGAGTGAGGGCCACTTCGATCACTTGAGAAAGAAGGAAGAGTCTCTTCCCCTTCTCAACATCAACAACCTCCTCAATATTTCTCTCATCTCCTTTTTCTCTTCCTCTGCTAATTGGGGAGATTATACACTAATCAAGTTGATTAATCACTAACTATGTTTATACACTAATTATGATTAATTACTTAATCAAACCTTCCCACGTAAGGGGTGTTCCTACGCGAAAGAGAAAATATGAGAGAAAATTCCAAGTTGAGAGAGAAATTATGCCACCTACACACGGGAGAGAACCTGATGCATCAACATGCTGTCCCCAATGGAATTTTAGTAGAAACTTGATAGCATGCCTAGGGGAACCTATAAAAAATGCATTAAAAATGCCTTTTTAACCATAAAATGCTCTTAAATTTCATAAATAATTAGGAAAAATTTCCTAAATGATGTGGAAATTTAGAGAATCCTTTCTACCAAAAATAACCCACAATAGCATGTGCGATATTTTGGTTAAAAAAACATAAAGTGCTTATTTAACCAAAAAAAATAGCAAAAAATAGCATTTTCACTCACGAAGTTTCCCCGCAAGGTCGATACATCCATCCAAGTCGAGAAGCATTGCATTATGATCGCTATATTGACGTTCCCACAATGATGCATAGATCACCAAAAAAATCTAAAAAATAAGATTTTTTCCTTAGTAAATGTTAAAATTTACTTTAAAAAATGCTAAAAATTTAGAATAATGAGAGAAAACTTTGAGGAGAAAAAACATCAAGTTTAATAAGAGACTGATCTAATACCACTATTAAAATCCTAAAGATATCTCTAGCTAATAACTATGCATAAAAATGCATAAACCAGGCATATACTCATCCATCCCCCGAGCCCAAGGGTGCACACATAAATACAATGAAGTACCACATAGCTTACCTTAATGTCCCATACCACCAAGAGATATGACTTCACTCTAGCAATACTACATAGCTCTAGCATGAAATGGCAAGAGAGTAGACACAATTCTCTACACAAGAGAGAACATCCCTTGAGAGTGCCCCATGCCCCTATTATATAGGAGGACCCTTATGTGACTCTTGACGGTGCTGTCCAACCGTGCCCTCTAGTGTAGAGCTTAGATGGTGATCTAGATAGACTATGGATGGAGGACGTACTAAGAGTATAGGGAATATATCCTCATAAGCATTGGATGCCTTTGCTTGTGCCACTTATGTCCATTTATAGTGCTACAGGTAGTGCAGTGGACACGTCCAAGATGTGGGGGGCTACGCTATATTGACGCGGCTCACTGCCCGCGTATTCATAACACGTCCCCACTGCCCACCGCCCACTAATCATGAATTTAGAACCTGAGGGAATATTCCCTTTACCATTTCGGGCCGGCCCCAAACCCTAGCTAATGCTTATACCCCTCATCATCTCCTAACCATCAACGGTCACAGCTACGACCCCTTCCAGTATCTAAGATGGGGTTTCCACTAAATATATGTGCACCAATAGCTTCTGCTCATAATGGGGGCCGTACAAATGTGCACCACACATCAATGTGAGATACATGCTAAAAGGTAGGCATTCAACATATAATAACACTAATGCCCTCTTCAATTCATCATAAGCCTGACACTCCTTGTTCCATTCAAAGATAATCAAATGCTTATAGAATGGCCAAGCGATATCATCATAGAACATGATAAACCTTTAGTAATAGCCTACGTGTCCCATAAAACTGTTGTAATCCCTTGTAGTTGGTGGGTGGTAGGATAACTCTAGTATATGTTTTCTATCATCTGTGGAAATCCCATTTTTGGACACTATATGTCCTAATATCACTCCATGCTTTACCCAAAATTGGCATTTCAAAGGGTTTAAAGATATATAATATAATCGACACCATTTAAACACCTTCTTTAGGCAAGCTAGATGTTCCGAACATTACAAATGCACACAGAGGTCATCAATGAACACCTCCAACTAGTTTTATAGGTAATGCTTTGAAAGTGGTGCTCATTAGTTAGAGGTGTTCATTGAATGTTGTAGGAGCCTAAATGGCATGACCTTATCTACAAAGGTTTCCTATGTGTGGTGGTGTGTAAGCAATTTTATGTTGATCCTCTCGTGTAATGGATGCCTGGTTTCAGAATCCTTCCACAAAATATTGTAGGCTTTTATGCCTGCCACCCTTTTCAAAACATGTTTTATGTATGGTGATGGTGTTGGGTAATGATCTCTATAGGTTATCACATTCACCTTCTTTAAGTCAACACACATGCAAAGCTTCTTGTTTTTCTTGGGTGTAATCACAATTAGTGATATTCAACCTTTGTGCTCAAATTTCTAAATGAAATCTACAGCAATGAGTGTAAAATTCCTCTTGCTAAGTATTTTGGATTCATTTGGTAGGACATTGCTTGACTAGCCTTGAACTTTTTCATGGAAGGGATGATGTTATGCTATACCACTTTTGGTGGCACTCACTACAAGACAATGCTCCATACACGCGATAAATTATGGGCACGTGTATGGTCGCGCGTGTATTTGAATAGAATCGGGCGCGTGTATTTTGGCATTTAAATTTGCGTGTATATTGGCATCTATCAGCGCGTGTATAAGCGCGTGTATATACACGCATCAATACATGCATTAATACACGCATCAATACACGCTTGGTAAAAAAAACTGAATTCCTTTACAAAATTAAAAACTAATTTCTTTAAACCATCTCATAGTACATTACAATATATATCATTACACAATCCCACTACATGCATTTACAACAATGAAATATATTCAAAAATAAATCATGAGATGATAATTAAAAGACAACACACAATAGAAATGTCATCAATTTAGAACGATACAGTGACGGATTGGTTAGGGTTCGATCTCATCTTCAATAAGACCCATCCTTGCCAAACGCTCAACATCAATATCCATTTGATCAATTTGTAAGGCTACGATTAAATTTATTCCACTATCGATATTCTGTCCATTGATAATGGTATCGATGTCCTGATCATCCTCATCAACATCACCATGATCCTCAATGGTAGGATCATTCTCATGATCATGAGAAATGGCACGTTCATCCTCATTATCATGATTATCTCTTATTTCTTGATCATCGATCACAACATCTTCATTGGCATGTTCGACATCATCTTCATTGCAGCTTGTTACATCCTCCATATGCTCCATATCAGTGAATGTATTATACATCACTTTGGAACGTGGTGCAATAGGGATGACGTACCACCATTTAATGTCATGCACCATTGGTAGATAGATACCTACTCAAATACACATACTGCAGTAGCATATCAAAAGTCAAGGGATACGCGAGCTTAGATATATATGTACATGAAACACATTAGTAAAAAAATGCATACCTGCTCACATTGTTGTGGCAATACGAGCCTATCTTTCTTTGTTTGCCAAAACTTTGTAGAGTCAATAGTTACATAGCCACTTGCATGGCGTTTTATCGTTACATTAGACCCTTTTTCCACCACATTCATTTGCCATTTGACATCCAAAACATACACAAAGAAGCGACGAAAGTCAAGCCTAAATATGTCTTGGATTGTGCCACAATAATCATCCATTTTTCCATTAGGTCCCTCAAAGCTACTAATGACACCGCAATCTTGTGTATTTCTCTTTTCATCAATTCTTTGTGTTCGAAAATGCTTGCCTTCACACCATATAGCATTGAACATAGTGCACTAGACCAAAATAGAAGCAATATTTGTGTAAGCAATGTGAATAAATATTAAAAGCAAATCACTTACAACTAGTGCAAAACATTAGTTCTATGTACCTTTAACATGCATCCTCGTGCACACTCCCATTCTTCCTCCGTGATATGCAGCCCCTCGTTGCTCTCTGCTCTTTCCATTTCCTCATGCAACCAATCAACATGGATATCATTCGGAAGTGTTGCTAGATGCTTAGGGTACGCCTTACGAGAGCCATGTTGCCTCCGAAAGAGAGCTCTTTTTGCTTGTCTTTTTGTCTTTGCATCCTCATATCTTGTAACCCATTTTCTCATCACATCACTATTAAGAATGCAAGTGAAATTGAGATCATCAATCAATGTTCTGTTAATTACTTTACTCTGTCCTTTTCCTTGAGGCACAATAGAGGTCATCCTCAAGTCCTCTTCATTGCTCCATAGTCGTGGCAAAGAGCTGTCCACCTGACCAAGAAATTTTGAAATATATACAAGAGACTCTTGTATCAACCAACCCTCGGCCATGCTTCCTTCAGGCCTTGCACTTTGCCTCATAAAGTCTTTTAAGGTCTTCATGAAGCGCTCTAGGAAGAACATCCAACATGCATGCACAGTGCCACATAAAGCGATTTCGTCCACTAAATGCACAATGAGATGTAGTTGACTTGTGAGAATGGTTCGCGAAAAAGTTTCCTCTACCAAACAAACCACCTCCACTACCATAACACGCGCATCATCCAACGTGGCTGGATCAATTGCTTTGGAACTAACATATCTGAAAAATAAATAAACAGTACGTTATACCTCATGCACGTTCATTTTGCAAGGTATAATGAAGGGTGATCTGACATGGGTTTTACATACCTCACAAGCTCGCCCATCTTATAAATACATTTTTTCAAACTCTTATTTGCACAATGGTCGATGCTAGTAGGTAGTATGAACTGCGCACATAAGAGCACATGTATATATGGTTTATGGTATTACAAAATTTAATTTCAACATACAAGACTTGGAAAACACTTACTTGGAGTATCTTGTGCCAATCGTGGGACTTCAACCCATATAGTTACTCAACGTCTCTTTTCTTAGTGATTGTAAAGGCTCCCTTCAATGATCTCATGCATCCAGTGGAAGTACGCAAAGTGGTGATGGCCTGCTTTACCTGCTTCTCCTCTTTCTTTGATATAATCCATGGTGCAGGCAGAAGATGAACGTGCCCACCCTCCTCTCGTGGGCCAAGCTTGACGCATATGTCCTGCGACCTGCAAGTCCTCACGTACGCTAACATTGTCTCGTTTACCAATAACATGTTCCCAAATACCAGATCCCACATTCTTGAAGATGTGCATGGGATCAAGAAGATGGTTGATCTTAAGATGGGTCCAATATGGTAGCCGAAAAAAATGGAGTACCTACACAAGGGATTGCTCTATGTGACCTTTAATCCAATTAGAGACTACACAAAACAAGATTGAAAAACATTACTATACCTGTTCATGCCATCTGGAGGAAGAATATTTGTAGACTCCCAAATACGCTTTCAATCTTTTGCACGAAGTGTTTGTGGAGGAATGTTACTCTTACTAGCAACATATTTAGGATGATCTAAGGGGAGAAATCGATGATGATTATCGAATATGGTCTTACACAATCCGTCAGCATACTCATGTACTAACGAAGGGCCACAAACAGGACATGCATGTTTACCCGATGTTTTTAAACCTGTTAAAATATAAATAAAGGTTAGAATAATAAAGTCAATATTTATAATTAATATAGCCAATAGTATTAGAGTAGGGAGGTAATTAGAATTCTTACCAGAACAATCGCTGTATCCTGGAAAATCATGCATTGTCCACATCAACACTGCTTTTAAGTCGAAGTGTCGAGAGGAGGGAGGCCTACTAATGTCCACCACTGCAACACCTCTCCATAGTTCCTCCAACTCATCAATCAACGGTTCAAGATAAACATCCATATGCTTGACTTTATGTTTCCCTGGAATTAGAAGGGATAACATAAGATGTCCCTTCTTGATCGCCATTGATGGTGGAAGGTTGTAATTCACCAACACAACTAGCCACACGCTGTATGCGGTGCTTTTCAAACCAAATGGATTCACTCCATCCATACCTAGGCCAAGTCTCAAGTTTCTGGGATCTGTTTTAATGCTGGGCCACTCATCTTCAATATACTTCCAAGCAGGAGTGTCTGCGGGAATTCTCCACATGCCATCATCCGATCGATGTGAGGAATGCCATGACATGAGCTCTACTATGGATTTGCACTTGAACATGTGTTTGATGCGAGGAATTATAGGAAAGTGTCGCAAGACTTTACGAGGTACATCAAAACTCCACATCTATTCTATACCTTGCTTCACCACAAGTGGGACAATGTCGAGCCTCCTTATGCGTCCCACGAAAGAGAATACAATCATTGACGCATGCATGTATGCGATCATAATCCAATCCTCCAAGAGATGTCACATAGCGCCTTGCTATGTCTCTTGAGATGGGTAGTCTATTTCCCTTTGGAAGCATGTTTGATAATAGCCTGCATCCAATATCATCAATTAGTCCTAAATCCTAAACCTTAAACCACTAATTCAAATTTGCAAGTTAGAATGCTTACTTCAATAATGCGTCAAGACTTGCATTGCTCCATCCATAAACTGTTTGTATATTGAGAGTAAAGCACGTAAAATAGAGAATGTGCACCCTTCAAAAACCGGTGTCGATGAAGCCTTGTAAAGATGCTCTTGTTCCATATCATCGTCGTCCATACCTTTGGGATCATCCTTAAAAAGATTCCGCACCATATCATCAAACACTTCCTCTTCCACAACTTCGTGGGGTACAGGCCTATTGTCATCCCTTTCCCTCTCATCTCTGACAATAGATCCTGAAGCTCCAGCATCATCTCGTCGACGCTTTGTATGCTCTTGCCGCGCATAGGGCACCATGTTAGGGTGTGGTACTGCATCCTACTTCAATTAGAGTTTATATATTACAACTCCATTAATTTAATTTGGATACCATGAGTCATTTGAGTACCATCAATTTACATCTACTCACCTCTAAACCTGTTTGATTCCATTCTCCATACATGGAGATGTGATTCAAGGTAATTCGACGTGCTCGTACAATGCATCCTTGACATCGATTACACATACATTTGATCCGTTATCCCAACCACACCTCGTGATTACGATGACGCATTGTCTCATCTTCCCCAGAACTGCTTGAGGAGGTTGATGACATCCTATGTACAAACCAGAAAACACAAAATCATAATATGTTTTTAATGAAAGTATAAAAATCACGTGTATTAACGTGGCTATTTCCTACAAATTGCGTGTATTAACGCGGCTATTTCCTAAAAATCACGTGTATTAACGCAGGTACTTCCTGAAAATCACGTGTATAAACGTGGCTAGATCCAAAAAATCTCATGTATAAACGCGGCTAATTTATCATACACGTGAAAATACACGCATTTCTACACGCGACGACCTGTTTAAACTAAAAATAACCCGCCTTCCCCAAATAAACATTTTGAACTAACATATCTGCTCTCTTTTGTTTTCGTCTCTTTCAACAGATAGTAATAACGCAAGGAGGGAGCAGAGAAGAAGCACACACGGGTGAAGAAAACCGACCAAGAAAGAAGACTCACTTTTTCAGAGGTGAGTCAGTTTGTCCTTTGCCTTGTCTCCTTCCTCAGATTTGTCCTCAGATTTGTTTATGCTATTTTCTCTTTGCTTTTTGGGTTTGTCTCCGTCCTTTTGCTTCTCTGGCTGCAATTTTGGGTGAACGATTCTGACAGAGGTGACAGTGGGCCTTTTATAAGGACACATTGTCAGAGGTCGATCGCTTTCAAAAAAAATTTTGAGCAGGTCGCGTGTTTGCACAGACTGTTTACGCGGATATACACGCGTTTCTGGACGGGTGTATACACGAGACTGTGTTTCCTGTTTCTATGGTTTACAGGCTGATAGGTGACTTGGATGATGATATTTGTGTGAGTCAAGAGATAGCCCATGATGTACATGAGGATTATTTTTGCAGCTTCCTTATGGATATTCCACGTTCTTCATCCGATCCATTTGCATACAGCAATTGGCTGATGGAGATGCTAAATCATTTTGGGCACCATCCTGGTCCAGTTGAGCTTACAGAGTACATGTATGCCCATCCCCCTCCTTCCATGCCTGGTGTCTATACCCCTACCGTGAGTATCCAGGGCACTCCACTGCCGTCTATGCCTACGAGTCCGACGGGACAGCATGCAGCTTCTCCTCTTCCACGTCCACCGAGGAGACATACCTCGTCCCAGACACACTCACGCACACCCTCCCAAGCACCGTCATGTCAGGGCTCAACCACCATCACGTACTCCCTCAGAGCCACCATCACTTTAGGGCTCACAGCCATCGTCACGTAGACAATCCCCCAGTCGTGACTCCACCTGCAGCAGTAGGAAGAGTGGGAGTGGAGGATGCGGCGGGTGCTTTAGTGGGGGAGGTAGTAGGGCACGCGGTGAGAGAGGAGATAGAGGGAGAAGAGTTAGAGGAGACAGTTCGGAAGAGGAGGAGATGAGAGAGGTGGAGGGAGTGATCTGCTATGATGTGACGGATAGGGGCGGGATAGTGATGGATGCGAGGGGGAAAGAGGTAATGGAGTACATGCGTGGGATAGTATCAAACTTGTATAGAATTTGTTTTATTAAATTTAAAGATCAAAATAGCCAATTAGTTGGGGAGGTGATAGAGGCTGTACATAGTCGGTACATCCCCCACATGCTACATTCTCGGATGTATGGGGAAGGACGCGAATAAGGGAGATCTTAAGTAATAAAAGATCTCACCTTAAAAAACTCGCGTACGATGATGGGCTAAATGTAGCTGTGGGTGGCTATCCTGCCGAGAAACCTGCCAACTGCGCACAAACGTGAGTGGAAGGAGGCAAAGAAATGAGCAGAGGGTGGCGTGAAGAGCAGGCAGCATCTGGAGGCACGATGGATCTAGATGGAGACCATTGGATCTTCGCATTTCGGATCTGGCGGCGTCGAGTCATGGGAGGCAGAGTTCGTAAGTATCTTGCCACTTTATTTGATTGTGTACTTAATTCATTGATTCTATGATTGTTTTAATCTTACAAATTGTGTTGATTATGATACAGCGACGACGGGTTACGAGGAGGAAGCCCACAACCCACGATACTGCGTATGCTCGCTGGCATAGCAAACGTGACACGTGGCCCATCTTTAGAGCCGAGGGACGTATTACGAACGCGCAGTTTGAGATGGCCATGAGACCATACGGTCGACAGGTACTTGAAAACTCTAAACGAATGATTTTGGTTTATTGAATTACATATACATATACTTATATACTATATATTACTTGAACAGGCATAAGCTACTGATGATCCACCCACCGCCACTGCAGAGGGTGGACGTGAGCACTACTCATCGGACATTCCGACCGATGTGAGCTCATCTGAGCATGGAGGGAGCACCGAGTCATCATCTGGGTCTGAGTAGTACTCAAACTTATAGTATCACATTCCATATTGAGGATGTGGTTGTATATATTTTTTTGTAAACTGAAGCCATGGGCTATGTTGCATGACAAATGAAGATCAATGCAAGGATGCAACAAAAAGGACACTTAGGGCTCTTGTAAAGAATTCCAAGTTGTAGATGAATGTGGGAGAGGGCTTGACAATAATCCCACATGGGAGCTTTTGGGAGTTCTAGAGTTTTTGTATAAAAGGTGGCCCATTTGAGAGCTAGAGGGAACTCTTTGGTCATTTGGTTGAGAGGCTCATAGAGAGAGCTTGCTCCATAGCTCCTTCTCATGTGCTCTCCCAAGGCTCTCCATCTCCATTCTTGCTTCAATCTTGTACTCTCTATTCTCTACATTTTCAATGATATGAGGTTATGGTCTACACACTTGCTAATCTAGATTTCTTAATGATGTTTTGATGCTAAAATCTGATTTGTAGAGTGCATGTGATGAAGCTTGTGCATGAAATGATGTGTAGTTGAGGCTTGTGTGATAGCTCTTTGCATGTTAGATTCTTTGCATAAGTTGCATTTTTGTGCTTAAGTGTAGCCTAATCTTGATGCTTTGATTATGTTAGATCGATTGCTTGAGTGTTGAAGAAGGATTGAGTAGGACTAGAAGTCATTAGTGTGTGGTTAACTAATCTTCTCCCATTCGGGATAGCCTCTATGCGCTAACCGGGTTGCATTCATGGATTGATAAAGTGTGTGGGTTGGAGTGTAGCCTCCGCTATGCTATGATGTCCCAAACAATGGCGCCGCTGCCGGGGAACGCACACCTAAGTTAGTGAAGGGTGTTAACTATTACTTCTTACTAAGTGCTCCATTGATTGCAAAATCGTGGATTAGGGTAGATTAGAGTAGAGTTTGCAAGGGCATTGAGTGTGTGATCTCAAGGGCGGCTTGTGTGTTTTCTGTTTTTTGATTAGAAGCAAAAAAAATTAAAACCCCATTACGGTAGAGAAATCTTGCCATTATTCAAATTTAAGTACTTTCTGTTGTTGCATCTTTGACGGGGTTGGCGAGAGGTAGGTAGGAGGTGTTGGAGGTGGTTTTTTATTTTTTATTTTTTTTAAAAAAACATATACATAGAAAGAGGCTGCAGTGAAGTTGTGTATTTTAGCAACTTGGATTTTCTTGTATGCCGCCTTCCTCTCAGCCCACCATCATTTTACATCTTGGGTTCTCTTTTGCTTTCATCTCAAAAACCCACCACCATTTTACAACTCCGATTCTCTTGTATGCAACAGCTTGGGTTCTTCAATCGTTTTACAACTTTAGTTCTCTAAGTTTAATACAATTTTGCATCTCCTGCACTCCACAGACGTATCTTTGAATGTAACAGCTACGATTGCTCACCCATTCCATCGTTAAAAAAGAAGCCGTTACAAGAAAATCCCTTCTACTGCTGACCTTTTCACGTTCAAATGCTCTGTTGGGCTCTCTAAGTTCTCGTTTGGAATCGAACAGGATTCATGAAAAGTTCGCAGATGGGGAGGCGTCTTCATCGCGCGCAGTGAAGAAAAAAAAAAGAAATATATATATATATAAATTTATATATATATATTTCTTTTATATATTTATTCGTTGGCTGCTGTAGACAGGCGAAGGAGTGTTGGGGCGTCGGCAGCAGCTGAAGGGAGTGGAAGAACTGTTGGGGCGTCGGCAGCTGAAGGGAGTGGAAGGCGTTAGAAGTGGCGGTGGTAGGCGTTTGAAGCAATCGACAGAGCGCTGTGTAGCTGTGTTGAGGCGGCTGGTAGAAGGAGCAGACGGCAGCACTGAGGCAAAGTGGATGGTGTGGAGGCGGTCGACTGGCAAGGAGCAGAGCGCCGGCAAGAGAAAAAGAAGGCGAAGTGTGCTGTAGGAGCAGACACCGAAGCAGAACGTGAAGGCAGTTGACTGGCGTTGCAGAGGGCGAGCGGTGAGGCGCAGAATCCGAGCGAGCGGTGAAGCGTTGGAGGATAAGGTTGGTGAATTTCTTATTTTTTTTATTTTTTTTATTTTCATGTTTTTGTATTTTTTTAAATAAAAATAATAATAAATAAATAAATAAAAACCATAAAATAATAAAATATATATATATATATATATATATATTTTTTTTTTTAAAAAAAAAAGAGAAAAAGAGATAGAAAAAAAGAAATTAAAAAAAAAAGAAAAAAGAAAAAAAACCATAAAACAATAAATTTATTAAAAAAAAGAAAAAAAAAGAAAAACAATTTTTATTTTTGTATTTTTTTCCATTGTTCATTTTTTAAATTTCTGTAAAATTTTGCATAATTAAAGTAGCTTGCATTTTTTATTTTTATTTTTTTTAGAATTTTTGTAATTGCGTGCATAATTAGTAGATTCGTATTCTTTAATTGGTACGAAATTTATTAGTTTAAAAAAAACAAACAAACAAACAAACAAACAAAACAACAACAAAAGGAGAAGAAAACAGAAGAAAACAGAAGAAAACAAAAGAAAAGAAATATTAAAAAAAAATAAAAAAAATTCTATAAATTAAGTGTTTTTTAGGAGTCTACCTTTTTGCATATTTTGTAATTCTTTATTTTTTTTATTTGTTTGCATAATTAGTGTAACTTGCATTTTTTTTAATTTTTGTAACTTTGTGCATAATTAGTATTTTTTTAGCGTGATTCATAATTTTTGTAATTTAAAAAAAAAGTAAAAACATAAAATTATTCAAAAAATCATTTAAAAAATAATAATAAAAAAATAGGATAGATAGTTACACCACACATACTCATTTTAGTTGCATTTAGTGGTTAGGTAGGGTTTTAAAAAAAACAAAAAACAAAACAAAACAAAACAAAAACACATAAAAAACCAAAAAAATTTGACCTTATGCACTTGCGGGGTCGGGACGTCTTATAGATTCTGCTACGTAGGAAAGTGGGACCCAATCGGTAGGAAATTTGGCAGATATTGCTGAAACCCTTTCCGAATCCCAATCCGATACCCTTTCCTCCAGAACAACTAGTTCATTGTCCATGGACAATCTTGGGCCGTCAAATAGTCAGTCCGTAGCCCCAAATAGGACACCCGCAAGATCTTTTAATCCATTTGAAGCCGACACCATGGGGTTAACACTTAATGTGAGACTCCAATATGTCTACACAAATGCTCAAGGAGCTGAGATCTTTAGGGATCCACAACAACGGTATCTTGTTAAGATCGCAGACATTTTCTCAGAACTTGATAGAGCACCTCTAGTCAATGATCAGGGTAACATGTACATGGGTGAAGATGGTGTTCGCTACGAAGTCACCTACCATCCAAAAAATGTAGACAAATTAGGGGAGCTCTCTAAAACCGAGTTCTTAGACTTATCAAAACTTTCCAGAGCAAGGGAGTCTAGAGATGATTGGCTCATTGAGCCGGACATGCCTGGACCCTCCAATGCCCAGTCCTCAAAGCCATCCATAGATGATTTACTTCTTATAGATCTAAATTTGGAAAGGGATAGGAAAGGCAAGAGTAAAATGGATCAGGGGGCTGAGAACCAATGGGAGTTTGTACGACAAATTCCAGTGACAAAGGTCTTACAGGATGACCCACTTCAAGAGGTCTATAAGGACTCGTTAGAGGGATATTATGCCACAACTAAATTGCCAGAGCTGGATCTTTCTCTAGCACTGGTGGTGGTAGTTGAGAAGCTTGCAGGACACAGAAACCGAATAATTGATAAATGGGCCAATGAATACAGAACCTTAGATTGGAAGGAGATTCGGGAGCTCACGTGGAAAGGACATCCATTATTCATGGAAGTGTTCTCAACAAATATAGCCAAACCAGGAGAGACAGCCTTTCTTGGAGAAACTGTTGCTCCTCCCCTACGAGAGTTCACTAGAGAGGGACCTTCAACATCTAAGTGGACCACTGCTAGTAGCCCAACTCTAGCACCAAGATATCGTCCTACACCAAATGTGCGACCACAGGTCACACCACACCAACATCTTTCTCACTATAACAATCGGAGGGTAGGGGAGCCAACTCGGCCTCTCATTAATGCACCTCCTGAAATGCGGGTGACAAGATCTTTGGAGGGGTTTGGTGAGGCTGGTAATAGGGTACCCACACCAATTTTTGATGCATGTGGACCATCTTACCAAAGAGAGGAACAATTCCCACTGAGAGTGAGAGGCCGTAGGCCCTATGATGAGTATTCAAGACAAGTAAGGCCATCAACTCTTCAGAAACTGGTAAAGAAGTATGAAGGGTCGGGAGATCCATACGACCATGTAGCAGCATTTAGGCAAGCAGTTCGAGCTGAGCAAGTGGCTGATAAGCATACTCAAATTGAAGGATTTGGACTCACTCTTGAGGGAAAGGCCCTTGCTTGGTTTCAGGCATTAGAGGCTTCAGACAAATCTTCTTTACGAGTGTTGGAAGAGAGATTCATTGCTGCTTTTTCCTTGATGGGAATTCAACATGACACGGTAGCACACATCTACTCTTTCAAGCAAGGCGAGAATGAGAGTGTTAGAGACTGTGTAAATAGAATGAAGCAGTACATTAATCGTTGCCCAAAAGATGAGAAGCCCGCCCAAAGTCGATTAATTTCTCTCTTCTTAAAAGGACTCAAAAATTCAACACTGCATACACATCTCTATGCGAAGAAGCATACAAATTTCAATGAGTGTTGCCATGATGCTATGGATTTCACCGATAACTTTAAATTCCAAGATGGTTCTGGCCCAGAGGTGAAACCTAGAGATCAGTGGGGTGATGACCAAAGTTCAGGGTCTAGCGCGCTAGTAAATCCAGACCAGATAGCTAACCTAGTACTAAGGAGATTGGGACAGACCTATCGTCCACCCATGCAGCCACAACAACAGCAGCAGAGAATGAGGAGTGTACTTCCTACAGGTCCTCATCTTTGTGGAGCATGTGGCGGTAACCATAAAACAGAGGAATGTAATACCTTTTCTCCTCTAGTCACAAACCAACCCACAAAAAAGTGGTGCCAAGCCTGTGCTTGGAACTTTACCCATACCACACAGGAATGTACTCGCATTGCAAGAATGAGACAGGAGCAAAAGGGGTGGAGTGGCTCCACAAATGTATCAACAGTATACTAATTTTGAACGTAAGCCACCGATGGCACAAGAGCAAGCACGACCTGTTCTTGGTGCTCAACCTCCTGCTCCTAGGACTGCTCCTGTGAGGGTTGTTGACTACGATAATTCAAATATGTGTAGAGACTTGGTAAACCCAGGCTATGTGGAAGAGGAATACGCATCATATTCATCCAAAGAAAATCTCTTTGAAAGTCCCGCATACCCAAGCCAAGCACTGTGGAGGCTCAACCAGGGGAACAAAACTCTTTGATGTTGCTAGGCGGCTACCAACCTAGTGTTGAAATTTGAGCAAAATGATGAGCTATGGTGGATCATACACTAGAATCAACATGATTAACAAAGTGATTAGCAAATGATTAAGACATAATTAGTGAATAATTAGCAAATAGATTAATGTAGGCATGGATACTCAAAAACGAGCAAATTCTCATTAGGGCTATGCCTCAATTTATAGAGTTTACATCAAGCATCAAATCCCATTGATTTCTCCATGATTCACTCCCAGAATATCTCCACCTTTTGCCTGATTCTCTCCACCTCTTCTCTTTTCCCTGAATATCTCCCAGAATATCTCCACACTCATAAATTCCCTCATGCTACCCATTATTCTCTCCCAGTAGATTCTTCTAACCTTTTCACAGGTTCTTTCACAATTACATCTCCTCTTTTACAATCTCTATCCAAGAGCTTGTTCCCACACACACCCTATTCACTTGTATATTTCAACACCTCCCCTCAAGTGAATACTCCTAGTACACCTAGACCCTATACCAAGTTTGCCTCCCCTTACTTGGCAGTCCGCGACCAGTGTCTACTCCTCCCCTCAAGTTATCTCAGCACACCTGGACCCTATATCAAGTTTCTCTCTTACTTGATAGCCTGCGACTAGTGCCTCAGATCCCTAAACTCATAGTCCTTGACACTCTCTCTCTCTATGTGTCCAAGGCTTACTATAGCTGCCTGCGACCTTGACTAAAGTGCTCACACATACATCTACCACGTGGCCTACATCATCGGTGGCTCAGAGGTGGTTTTACTTTATTGGGGCAGGTTACATTGGGTTGTGGGGTCTCTCTCTCTCTCTCTCTCTCTCAGAGATTTTCACATGGCTCCTCACTCTTTGGAGCCTCACATCTTCTCTTGTCTTCAGTCTTCTTGTCGTGGCAGCATCTCTCCATGCGTCCGTCTCTTCTTTCAGTCTCGGGGCAGCTTCTCTTCTTGTGGCAGCTTCTCTTCTCATGTCCATGTCTTCCTTCAGATCTTCTTCTCGGTGTCGATCCTCTTCTTGGGAAGAGATATTCTTCTTCTTTCATGGCTGGGGCCATGAGCTCGTCCGTCAGGTCATTTTGCTCCATGTGAGCAACATGTTTCAATGTTTTGCTGACAGTTCCTTTGGGCTTTTGATGTTCATCTTGTGTCATTATGCAATGCAAACCCAAATTTATGCGGGAGGTCTTACCTCTTGCCTTATTCTGGACAAGGGCAGTGTCTGTTCCCATTTTTACACTGATAAAATATGCCCAATACATAATGCGTATAGCATTCATTCTCATGCACATTCCCAAATGCAACTCTGGCTGTGAATAATCTTGAATTTGAGTGAGATTTACAAGCATTAACCAAGGGTTGAATGCAAAATGATGATTATCACAAATTTATCAGCACAATTTCACCAGAAATTACATTAAATCAAGGGTAACCAATTTGTACGGGATGGTTGGAGTATCAAACCAACTCCGAATTGCAATCTGAAGTTATAGGGATCTGTATCAGATACCTAATGGTTAATTTGAACCCTCAATTGCACCAAAATACAGTGATTAGCACTGATTAATCACTGATTAGCAAATTAATGCTCTGGTTTGTGTGCAGAAAACAGAGTATGCGGGGAGCCCAGATCTAGTGCCTTCCACTTCAAATGAGCTCAAATGCTTTCAAAGGCATCAATAGCAATGAGTCTAGTAGAGGATTAAGCCAAGAAACACAAGATTTGACCAAATATTGAAAGCTTAATCTCTGTTTTACCAAAGTCACTTGCAGATTTGATGAAGAGCTTGGATCTCACTGTAGACTTGATGAAACTCAATTCTGTCTTCACCAGCTTGTAGAGCATGCTTGATTACCCCTTGGGCTAAGAGGAATTAGAGACCTTTGATCTGTGGAAGTAGAAATCACCAAATCATCTCAGAAAAACGTAGCTTTTTAATCAGCAAAAATCGGGAGCTTCCGTGGGCGGTTTGCGCTTCTGATTCGATGGGCTGGAGCTCCTATGGGTTAGCTAGCTTGTGTTAGAAGCTTATGCCCTAATTCTATGTGTGCAAGGTGCTAGAGATCCTCCACTGGCTGGGGGTGAAGGGGAGAAGTGAAAACTCACTAAAAATTTGATTTTTTGCTAATTATCTAATCCTAATTAATTAACTAATGGGCTCATAAATCTAATTGATTCTAGGCATGGCTCTGATACCATGTTGAAATTTGAGCAAAATGATGAGCTATGGTGGATCGTACACTAGAATCAACATGATTAACAAAGTGATTAGTAAATGATTAAGACGTAATTAGTGAATAATTAGCAAATAGATTAATGTAGGCATGGATACTCAAAAACCAGCAAATTCTCATTAGGGCTATGCCTCAATTTATAGAGCTTACATCAAGCATCAAATCCCATTGATTTCTCCATGATTCACTCCCAGAATATCTCCACCTTTTGCCTGATTCTCTCCACCTCTTCTCTTTTCCCTGAATATCTCCCAGAATATCTCCACACTCCTAAATTCCCTCATGCTACCCATTATTCTCTCCCAGTAGATTCTTCTAACCTTTTCACAGGTTCTTTCACAATTACATCTCCTCTTTTACAATCTCTATCCAAGAGCTTGTTCCCACACACACCCTATTCACTTGTATATTTCAACACCTAGGACTCCAGGCCCCTCAGGTCAATGGCAGCCAAGGAAAGTAGAGGCCAAACCAATGGGCCCCTGTTATGAGTGCGGAGAACCCCATTGGGCTCGTGATTGTCCACATCGCTCAAGGCAAGCATCTCGATCCAATACAACAGTACAAGAGTTTCCACCAATTGAAAGATATTGTCTAGGGTGTTTTGTAGAACACTTCCCAAAGGATTGTCTATTGAAACCACATGAGGAAGGCACCTCTCAACCAAAAGGTCTCACTCAACCTTGTAGGGGCAGTTCCATCACCACCTTCATCTGAGAATGAGGATGTCGTGCCACTTAGAGTCATGACTAGATCACAGACACGAAATGCTGAAATACAAACTGATGAGACACCTCGAACTAGGGATGCAAGGACAAATCTAGTGGACAAGACCCTACAGTCCAATAGAAAAAAAACCACTAGGAGGAAAAAGAACCGAAACAAGCAAACTAAAAGTGCATCCACTAGTTCTCAAGAAGCCTCTAAACAAAACATGAGGGATAAAACTTTTACATCCCAAGAAGTGCATGAGGAGCATCAACCTCAACCTAGGCCTAGTGCTAAACAAGATGAGGCTAGTACGACTGAGGATAGTTCTGGGGGTTCTGTTTTTGTGGATAAAGTGAATGAGACTCTAGATGCCATCATTGATGCTCATAGAAGTCGCATTGCAGCTTTATCTGAGCTACCCAAGAAGCTTCAAGAATACCCAAACCCTCGTGAGGAGAAGATCAATCTAGCTGTACATCAGCAACTCATTAGGGAAGCTCAGTCCATACTTGAGGGACCACCACCACCTATTCCTCGGGGCCCGACCTCTCTTAAGCCAACATTAGAAACCATACAAGAAGTGTCATCAAGTTGGGAAATGAAAAGTGAGCTCATTTCACAAGCTCATAGCGAAAGGTCTGCACCAATTGACAACCAATTGAAAGGAGGTAATTTGCCACCACCTAGCCTTGTCTTCCCATGCAATGATGAAGTTATTGATGCTAATGAGGACATGGCAAATGAGATGTGGGCCGCAGTTCATGAGAAAGTTAATGAGAACATGTCCTCTATTAGTTCGCCTCCATTCTCTGAGGTGGATTTTACCAGGGGCACGGAAAACAACTTTGGACGCCCAAGCATCCAGGAGGAAGTTCAAACAATTGTTTCTCCTAGAAGTAAGCATACAATGAAAACCTTACCATCATATCTGGGAGAATATGAGAACTGTTCTCAAACCTTGAGGATACCCTCCATGCATAAAAGGTTGACAAAGGAGAAGGATATGAATACCGTGCAAGCTATTTTGTCAGCACCAGTGGCTTGTACCTTACCATTGCTTGATTTGATAAAAATTCGACCTGAGTTGTGGAATGATATTGCCACATGTTTGTCAGAGCAGGTATTGCTACAAAAGGGTCACCATGAGTGTACTATACACCCTGAGACAAAGCATGTTATGCCAGTTCCTATCAACAAAGTAGGAAAATTTTGTGAGGACGATCAGGGAAATGCTACCCTCCCATTAGAAGTGCGAAAAGTATCTTCAACTGCAATACTTGATAGTGGTGCAGGAGTGGGCATTGTGACAAGGTCCATTTGGGAAAAGTGGGGCAAACCAGCTATTAGGAGTACCAGGATGCGCTTGCAGCTAGCAGATGGAAGCTTAAAACATCCCCTTGGGCTACTTGAGAACATATTGGTCACCACATGTGGGATTGAATATGAGCACACCTTTGCAGTAGTGGATTTTGGAAAACATCCAAACTATGAAGTGATATTGGGTAGACCATTCATGCGACAATTTCAAATGATTCAAGATTGGGGATACAATTATTTGTACCTCCGACATGATTCTGTCATCACAAGGGTCAACCTAAGGAATCACTCATATCGTGATGTAACAAGGTCTCCAATAGATGAGTTTGATTCTGCTTCATCTGAGGGCTCAAGAGTTACATTGTCAGACGGACGAGAAGATCTATGGATGTGTGGAGCCTCATGTAGGGATTTCAACACTGAGAGACTTAAGGGTAATCGAAGTGTATCAGATGAGGCATACATTCTACAACCCTTCCCTGAGCATTTAATTGATCCACTAGAATGGAGTCATGTCCTTGCAACATTATCGACATGTGCTTTACCGAAGCCAATTCAATTTTGTGACTCAGATGGATATGATATTATTCCTATACGAATGGTACAACCACGTGCCCTTCTAGATGATTTGTACTATAGGGATACATCCACAACAGCTATGCATGTCGAGGAAGTCTCAGTGGAGGATTTGACACTCGAATCTGCTAATGATGCTGATAAGGAAGATGGCTGGGACTCTGTTTTTAATAATGATGTGACAATCCCTGAGGATGAGTTAGGAAAGGCACACCTACTCTTGAGAGGAAGGGAGGTTCAAGTAGAGATCCCTCGAAGCCGACCTAAACGTAAATGCTGTAAGAGCCATAAAAGAATCAGTAGACAAGATGAGCGGGAACAACGTGAGAGACTACAAAAAGAAAAGGAGGAGTCTAAGAGTGAAAACTCTCGACCACCACCTCACTTCTCAGGAAAGAACGGATATCTATACTATGTCCAAGCACAAGATAGTATCAAAGACCAAGTAAAACGATCAGATGGATTCCAAGCAGGAGAAAAGCTAAAAATTGTTAGCAAAAATCGTAAAAAAACGAAGAAACAAAAACCAAAACTCAAGTCTAAAACCGATTCAAAAGAGAGTGTCGGAAGTACAAAGACAACGGTTGAACAAAAAAATCCCATGCAAGATGGCAAAGGAGAGCTCAAAACCGCATGGTCTTCAATGAGTGAAGACTCAAGTGGACAAGAACAAGGTCTCAATGTTCCTCCCAATTTCACATAGTACACTCTTCAAGATCGGAAGATTGTTCTTCAACAGCCCATGCGACAAAAACCAAGCGTGCCAGGGGTTTCATACGATGGTCTAGAAGATGCAAAAAAAGATTGATATTGGTAAGCCAGGAGAAGAGCCTCGCTATGTGTGGATTGCCACAGACTTGTCCTTAGATGAGGAGAAGTTATTAATACAAACAATAAAGGAGTATCGCGATGTTTTTGCTTGGAGTTATAAAGACCTCAAAGGAGTTGATCCAAGCATATGTCAGCATACAATTCCATTGCGAGAGGATGCAAAGCCCTCCAAGCAACGTCCTTATACTTACAATGAAAACTTCGCACGGAAGATAAAGGAAGAAATAGACAAGCTCTTAGAGGCAGAATTTATCTATGAGATTGAACACACTGAATGGGTCTCCCCTATTGTAGTGGTGCCCAAGAAAAATGGAAAACTTCGAGTATGTGTAAACCTCAAGAAGGTAAATGCAGCTACTGTGCGTGATCATTACCCACTTCCAATCACGGATCATGTTCTGGAACGAGTTGCAGGGAAAAAGGCATATAGTTTCTTGGATGGATTCTCCGGTTACAATCAAGTGTCAATTGATCCAAAGGATCAACACAAGACAGCCTTTGCTACTGAAGATGGCATCTTTGCCTATCGTGTTTTGCCATTTGGTCTAACAAATGCACCAGCAACCTTTCAGCGGTTAATGAGTCATGTATTCAAGGAGTACCTTAGGCAATTTCTTGAGCTCTTCATGGATGATTTATGTGTTCACTCCCAAGAGCGTGATGATCATATAGAACACCTCAGACTTGTGTTTCAAAAGTGTCAACTTTACCGTATATGCTTGAATCCTGACAAGTGCAAATTCATGGTAAGACAAGGGAAAATTTTGGGCCATATTGTTTCTCGCAATGGGATTTCAACAGATATGGATAAAATTGATATCATTGTCTCATTACCACGGCCTATCAACCCTAAAGGGGTACAAACATTCATGGTACATTGTGACTATTACCGTCGATTCATCTACATGTACGCTGTCCTAGCCAGACCATTATATGCTCTTCTTGTAAAGTTTAATTGGACTGATGAGTGTGAGGAATCCTTTGAAAAGTTGAAGCAAGCATTAGTGACTGCACCCATCTTACGGGCACCAGATTGGAACCAAATCTTTCATGTCCATATTGATGCTTCAAACTTTGCAATTGGATGTATTTTGGCTCAATCAGGAGAATATAATAAGGATTTCTCAATCTCATATGCTAGTCGACAGTTGAACAATGCTGAGAAGAATTACACCACAACAGAAAGAGAAGGTTTGTCCATGATATATGCAGTGAAAAAGTTTCGCCATTACCTTTTGGCAAACAAATTCATATTTTTTGTGGACCATCAAGCATTGCTATATTTGGTGAATAAGCCTTGTGCAACTGGAAGGATAGTAAGGTGGTTTATCATCCTTCTTGAGTTTGATTTTGAAGTGGCAGTTCGAAAAGGAACAACTCATCTTAGGGCAGATCACTTGTCTCGAATCACCTCTGGCGAAGCTCCTGTGGTGGGTGTGGATGATGATATGTTAGATTCAACACTTTTCCTTGTAGAGACAGCTTCTAAATGGTCTGAATCCATTTTAGAAATTTTGACAAGTGGGAAGATACAACTAGCGGGTCCTAATGTGGACCTATGGCGACCATTCACGTTAATCTCAGGGAGATTATATCGTCAGGGTAATGATGGAGTGTTGCGGCTTATACCTAACCCTGACCAATATGAGGAAATCTTGGAATGGGCACATGCGGGTATCGATGGAATCCATGCATCAGCTACTACTTGTGTGCGACGTATATCTCAGGATGGACAATGGTGGCCTACCATGCATGCAGATGCTGAAACATTTGTTCGTAACTGTGCTTCATGTAAAATTCAGAAGCCAATTCATAATGTCACATTATTCCAAATTTCAACTACACCAAGTTGGAGTAAGTATATTGTGGACTATCTTCAGCATGGTCATACGGATCAAAAAATTCCTAAACATCGAACGCATGCTATTAAAAATGAAGCGGCAAACTATATGCTGATAGAGGGCCAACTCTACAAGAGGGGCAAGGATGGCAACTTACGCATGTGTGTATGTGAAGCTGACTATCTGAAAATCTTGACTCATGCATATGCAGGTGTTGGGGGTGGACACTTTTCGGGCAATACCACAGCTAAGTTGATTAGGTGGTCTGGGCTTTGGTGGCCAACCTTACAAATGAATGCCGAAGAATATGTGAAACGTTGTGACGTTTGTCAAAGGACCAAACCTCCCATCACAAAGGACAATATGCCATTGCGGCCTATGTTAAGCACACGTGCTTTTGCAAAATGGGGTATTGATTTTGTTGGTCCCATTAAACCTCCAACTCGTCACACGCATGCGAAATATATTATAGTCGCAACAGACTATTTAACCAAATGGGTTGAGGCAAAGGCAACAGTCAAAAATGATGCCAGAACCACAGCCAAGTTCTTGTATGAGTACGTGTTTACATGCTATGGCTTACCTATTGAGATCGTTAGTGATCAAGGTGTGCACTTTATAAATGAAGTCATAGAATTTTTGCTTCAAGAATTTATGGTAATTCACAAGCGTTCTACACCCTATCATCCCCAGACCAATGGACAAGCTGAGAGTACTAACAAGATTCTCTGCACATCACTCACTAAGATTGTTGAGGGACATAGGACTGATTGGGAGCAAAAGTTGCACTCAGTTATTTGGGCATATAGGACAGCCTATAAAACATCTGTGGGCACAACCCCATTTGAACTTGCTTTTGGATTAGACGCAATTCTTCCCATTGAATTTCTTGTACCTACTCTAAGAGTAGCTAAACAATTGGATTGGACTGGTCATGAGCTTTCACAACGCATTGACGAATTGGAAAAGCTTGATGAGACCCGCTTATTGGCGGTAATGGGGATGTATGCTGAGAAGAGGAGACAGAAGCAATGGTATGATAGAAATGTAACAACTGGCCGATTCAAAAAAGGAGACCTGGTGCTCTTGTACACACTTAAGAAGCATAAGAGAAAGCTCAAGAAACGTGGCCTAGGACCGTTTGTGATTAATGAGCTTACTCCAAGTGGTGCAGTGCGTTTAGAGACAATAGAAGGTGAGCAAATGCCTAACTTCATTAATGGAAGCCGTCTCAAGAAATACAATGAACCATTAACTGAAGCCATGCTTCAACAGATGCATGCTGTACAAACACGGAAAGAAGCACTTGACCTACTTAAACGTCAGGAGGCTAAAGCTAGAGTTGCAAAAGCCAAGGAGCGTCGCAAAGCTTCTATGTTGGCCATACAGTTGGCTACTGATGAACCATATGTCGATCCATTCAATATTCAAGTGTGCCTCCATCTTCATGAGACTACCTACTTTGTCTCTGCCTTAATTGACTCTGGTGCAGATTATAATGTTCTCTGGTTTGACACCTGGATAGCCTTGGGTCAACCACCACTTGTGCAAATTCCTGTGGACCTACGAAGCTTCTCAGGAGAAGATAACCCTATAGAGGGAAAATGTGTCATTATGATGACCATTCAGGATCACCAGATGTCAGTGCCCTTTTATGTGGCACGTAAGTCCAAGGCAGTAGTAGAGGTTGTTCTCGGTAGATCGTGGTTAAGTGCTACCAATTGCTCATTAGATTGGAAGAATAGACAATACAAGTTGCAAATTGATTCTGATTGCATCTTGGGATCTGCTACTCCACGAGCTTTATCTTGTCAAAGGGGTAATGTTTCTACCTTATACAACCCACTCTCAAAATCTGCTCTTGAAGCTCCAAAACAAATGATGTGGATAATTGATGAGTACTCAAGTGAGGGCCATGGCTGGCATGTTCCAACTACTCTAGTTGCTACTCAAAGAAGGCTCGGCAAGAAGGAATTATCAATTTGGCTACCCAAAGATGCGTACAAACTTGTACCATCTAGTCCAGTTGCTAAGCCTCCTAAAAAGCACATCATTTCCAAGCCTAAACCTCGGATTGTTACTCGTTGGGTCCCAAAACAGGTTCTTAAAGCACAAGGCTATTATGAGGGTGCAACAACAATTTGGCTTCCAAAATGCCATGCTTTGCTAGGGGTAAAACAGTGTTTCAAAAAAATTCCACAAGCCACCCTTGATTTTCCATATCAGTGGGTGCAAAAGAAATCAACACAAACTCTTCAAGATAGGATAGGTGGCTGTGATAGCACCTACAAATCTACTGGTGTTGATCTTCCTAAAATATGTATTGAAACACCGGTTGTCCCAATTTCTCCTTGTTACACAATTCCACCATCAACTTGTGTACCTGAGACAAGTCCAAATGAGTATCATTTGAGCATAGATTCTAGCATTTCAATACCTAAATCCTCTTATCTTGCTCAAATTCCAAGACAATTACTAAAATTCCCACCTCTTAAAAAGGATAGACCTAAAACCAAAGATAAGGCATTAACACTACAATTGAAGCTCTTTGGTAGATCAATGTTTGAATAATGTAGTTCCTTATGTCTTTAGAAGATGTGTTCTTTTTTAGATAATCTTGTTTTTTATTGGAATTGTAATGATGGATATGAGTGTTCTAAATTTCATTGTTCTACGTCCAGATAACTCCTGATGGATATTTGGCGAGATACATGTCCACCATGCATTGACCCTGATAGTACTCGACCTGATCATCGCGGGGGTTATAGTGCTCCTCCGTTTCAAACACATTCTAGGTACTTCTATGCTCCCTTAGGTGAAAATTGCCTTTCAAATTGTTTTAGAAACACACACACACACACACATTGTCCATGGCTTTTACAATTGTGGACCCGCTAAATAGCCATGACAAATTACATTGTGATATGCATTTGGATCATAAAATAATATGATTTGATAGCCAAATTGCAAAAAATTTGTCGATGTAGACCATAAAGTTATGCCAAATAATGGACAAAAATAGGGGTTAATATTTCTCCTCCACTTAGTTGTGAACGGACCCCGTGAGCATTCAAAAAACACTTTGCCTTAGACTAAGCACCTCATGTCGATGAAGAACTCCGCATCTTGAACACTCCACTTTACTCAACTTCCGGTCTCGTCATTCCTCAGAAACACAAACTCTTCTCACACACACTTCACACTCACACTATCTCCAACTTCAACTCTTCAATCAACACCAACACTTTATAAAGATCCACCACTTTGACTTTGAAAGAACAAGGCAAAAGAACCTCCCCCACATAAACACAAGTATGCCCACACCTTGAGCAAAGAAAGCAATAAACTCTATCATCTTGAAGCACATAAACCATGAGATGAACCATGGTTGAATCTTTAACATAAAATCAACCTCAAATTAGCTCTCCCCCTCCTAAAATATATCTTGAAGCTCTCCACGTGTGGTTTTTTTATTTTGAAAGGAAGGGGGTTTATTATACAAAAAATTAAACTAACTACGGGTCCAGGAGCGTATAGTTGAGTTGATAGAATGGTTGGGTTCCATCGAGAGGACTCGGGTTCGATGCCATATACGTGACGATGTGGGTATGTGTTAATATATATATATATATATATATCGATCCCCTCACACAAAAAAACTAACTACTACGGGTTCTAATATGATGTGGGTTGGGGCACTCTAACATTAGCAAAGTAAGGTTTTTTATTTTATTTTTATATACTAATAATTACCTTATCTCTCTGTTCGATGATCCACTCTTGCTCCACCTCTTTGTCTCTCTCTCTACTTCTCTTTGTGGTGTGCCCTACATTTTTGCGTAGAGATGACGTCAAACAATCATTGATGAGCTACAGTAGAGTCGATGATCACTGAGGACAAAGACAGCGGCACGGGACAGAGCTCTCTGCCTTTTGTGTTGCTGCCCATTTTCTCTCGTTTTTTTTGGGTCATATTTTTTAATGTCCACGGCCGCCTGTTATGGCTTGTTGGGTTGGGCTGTTTTACCTGTTACTGTTGCAGCTCGCCCAACTCTTGGGAGACACGACTGGACTGCTTTCTTTGCCACTTGACCGTTTGCACGTCTTCTACTTCCTCTTGCACTCCTTGGATTTCCTTCCTGCTGCATTGCTACACACAAGTTGTAGACAATGGGTGCTCTTCTTTCTCTTTCTATATTCTTCTTCGACCTCTCCACTTCATCTTCTTATAGACTTTGAAACCACTCTTTCTATCTTCTTCTTCGACCTCTCCACTTCATCTTCTTATAGACTTTGAGACCAGCCGTCCCCCAGCAAACGCACCAAAACCAGACCCAAGGCTTGCAAAATATATATGCATTAAGGTGGCTAAGCGCTCTCAACCAAGAAAACCACGCATTGTGGCCACTGCACGGAGTTGTAGAGCGGCGCGGGCAGTTCTAGGGCATGCAAATTTGGCCCAGGTTGGTGTTTGAGATGAGGGTAGGAGTTGATGGGTCGTGGTGGGGGCTTGTAACGGATCAGTGCAGATGGGGTGGATTGCGCACGAGAATTTACTCATTGGTGAGGGTAGGATGTAGAGAGAGAGAGAGAGAGAGAGAGAGAGAGGGCAGGCGAAATGAGGTTTTAGGTAGATTTCGGGGTGCCTCAATATGTGGCACCCCATTTGACTTGGCCCACAGCCAGTAGCTCGCCCCCTGCTCGCACAGGTGTAGGTGCCTATATATAGACACTGGGTTATATACATGTGCAAAGAGGAGTTGGTCATGGTTGTACCATAGTGGAGTTGGTAAGGCACGAGCTTTGGAGGATGAGGGAGGTATTGTGTTCAAATCCTACCTCCCACATGTCTATATGCGTGAGGTCTAGGCATGTTTCTCTACATATGTTTGTTATATTTTGCATGGACCAATGTTTGGACATGGCACTTGGACTTAGAAAAATTTCTAAGTCCCAAAGCCGGATGACTGGCTACCGTGATCAACGGGTGCCACGTATTGAGGTACCCCAAAATCTACATAGAACGGTGGAACGAGGTTGGTCGATAGTGTCGTGAGGGAGCAACGGGGTCGAAAGGAGGGCTATATATATATATATATAGCCCTCCTCTCGACCCTATATATATATATATATATATATATTCAAAATAGGAGAAAGCTAAAGAAGATGTCAAGGTTTTTGTAATAATAAAAAAATAAAAATAGGAGAAGGATAAAGAAGAAGTCAAGGCTTATTTTTTTAAAGGACAAGGATAAAGAGAAATCAAGGGTGGGACTTTTTTTATAAGAAGAATAAAGAGAAATCAAGTGGGGGAGTCCTGCTTTTTCATCTTGTTTCTTTTAAGGAGAAGGATAAAGAGAAATCAAGGGGGAGTCTTCTATTTTCTTGTTTTGGTTCTTTTTAAAGTTATAATACTTATGTTAAAAATACGAAAGAAGAAGTTAAAAATAATTTTAAAATGAGAAAAATAAAATAAAAAATCGATGGGACTTTCTCTTCATTTTTTACAATTAATTTTCTTGATAAGGAGAGAAGAAAAATCAAATTTAGAAAAAAGAAAAAGTGATCTGGGGGTGCATACCTGTGAGTGACGAAAGAAAGCCGAGAAAGTATACACACAAATGAACATTAGGATCACAACTATGCAAATGCGATTTTAAAAATGATCCATAACTATGAATGTATGCAAATAGTCGAAGAAAAATCACACACAATAGTGGGAAAGTCTACCAAAGGATCATACAATGAGTCATCCAGCGTCCATGCATGACAATGAGAAATCAAAACATCAAACTCAATGGACTCTCTACAATATGGGGTGGGAGGACTCCATGCAAATGAATAAGATGAAATTATAGAAAATGTGAAATTCACAAAAGAAGGTAAAATGGCAAATGCACCATCAACATTGTTGAACATAACACTTAAAAAAGGTGGAGGTGTCAACATAACAGATGGAGGAGGATATGGTGGCAAAAGATCTAGAAGAACAATAGGAACTAACCGAAGGGATACATAGGGCTTGGGAAAATATGGCTACATCCAATACTACAATGGAGATACCACGAATCTCACACTTGTCCTCCATGCAACATGCAATCACAACATGCCACATCTGCAAATAGAAACCAAAATTTAGGTTAGACAAGAAATCATGTAATCTAGTACTAAAAAAAAACCCTCATGCAACAATGGATGATTGTGAACAACCAAAGGCTTGGGAAAAAAGGTGCAATGCATTATATGACCTAACTAATGCACATGCTTGTCACCACAAACCAACCCACACACTCACAACCAAGCCACCACAAGGGTGAGCATGTATGTTACCCAATGATAATGAATGCCACACTAAGAACAGAGATACCAATGTCAAAAATGTTAATGATGTGCCACTTCTATTGGCCCTCTCCAAATGCATCCAAATCACCTAGAGATGGTCTTGATGTCACTCGAGAGTGATTATCCTCCTTTGTTAAAGAACTCCAATGTACATCTCTTGTAAAATTAAATATTTATAAGGGAGCTTTCACATATATATGCTCGCAATAAAAATGGATGCCTCCTAAAATAGAATAGATGACGCACGTCACAAAATAAAATAATAATATTTCATCAACAATCAAAGTCCAGTGTCTCAAAATCATCTTGACCAACCACTAGCTCGCCTCCCTTATCCAACCCACTTACATTCACTATGCCAACCACATCAACCATCCGAAACTCAATAAATCAAGATGATGCAATCCGTATTCTCATGTAAGAATCACCCATCTATGGGTAAAGTAAGCTACGATGGCCCAGATTTAGGAAGGTGTCCCAATCTAAACCCATCTAGGAGAATTTATAAATAATAAAAAAATGTGGAAGTATGAATTTACCCAGAGCATAACAACACATGTCATGCTCATGGGAGCAGCCACCATGGAAGCTTGGCCCATAAGATCCAAGAAAGATAAACACTATATTGATTAAAATGTATAAAAAGTATGGTAAAGGTATCTAAGTACATAGATCATGTGCCCTTTTATAGTCCCAAGGCTGCATGTGCCCTAATCCTACATGCATACAGATGCCCTAAGCTACATGTGCCTAGGCCCCATGTGCATGTGAATGCTAAAATTCCTTCATTATAAAGGAGGCATCCATAAAACATTGAGAAAAATATTTCTTGGATGAAACTAACCAAGGGGTGTTTCCACCTTTTCCCTAGCTAGGCCTTCTTGTGAGACGGCGGGGAGAACATGCACATTAAAAAGGAAAAAGAACGACTAAGAGTCCTAACTCAAAGGTTGATATGAATGGCTGCTTGTAAAAGGTGAAGATAATGGTCAAAAAGTAGACGGGGCTGATTTTAGGAGCTTGATTAATGCAATCATCATGTGATTAGTATCTTTATTATGGTTTAATTAATCTTTGTTTGAGTGGTTTTCTTATTATTTAATTATGAAGTTTATTGCTTGCTTTGAGCCTCCCTAGAAATGCTTAATTTCAGCTTGATATCAGAGCCCCCTAGGGGTGGTTAGTATCAAGTGATTAGAGGTGGGTTTAGTTAGCCTACGTTAGTGTTAAGAAAACATTAATCTTTATCTTCAATGACCTCCTTTGTGTTTAACTAGGGTTCTTTTTAAGAGAGAGAGAGAAACAGAGCTAGAGAGAGCTAACAAAATAAGAAACTTGGTTGCTATATCACAGCATTTATATTCCCATCTCAGTCTGAAATGAGTAAACTATATCCCAATGTATGACTCCATTTGTGCTAGAGTGACAATCAAACAAGAGAAGAAGAGTGAGGGCCACTTAGATCACTTGAGAAAGAAGGAAGAGTCTCTTCCCCTTCTCCACATCAACAACCTCCTCAATATTTCTCTCATCTCCTTCTTCTCTTCCTCTGCTAATTGGGGAGATTATACACTAATCAAGTTGATTAATCCCTAACTATGTTTATACACTAATTATCATTAATTACTTAATCAAACCTACCCACATAAGGGGTGTTCCTACGTGAAAGAGAAAATATGAGAGAAAATTCCAAGTTGAGAGATGGAAATTATGCCATCAACTCAAGGTAAGGCCTAACCCTTGCCCTACTAGAGCATGTTCCCATGCTCACATGCCTAGGGTGGGTTAGCCTCCTAGTATATGCACATAGCATGAACTCCATCAATAGCAATAACCAACAAGTAATTCACCTCGTCAAATAAGGTTTGTTGACATGAACAAAGCTTAATGATCTACAAAGAAGACGAATATATTAGCCAACAAGTAGTGTTTGTATTTTTTCATTGTATACACCATGGCTAGTTCTTACCTCACTTGTGGTATAATTCATCTCAGCTTCATTGAGCTATCAACTCACAAAGAAGATTGGGTAATCCAATTTATGCTCTGCTAGCTATGCTAGAACACAACCAATTGCAAAGTTTGATGCTTTGATTTATGCACATGGAACATGCGATCCTAATTTAGTGGTCTCAAGATAGGTGCACTAGCTAATTGTAAAAATATGTCACAGCGAAATTAGCTACAGCAAGTGAAAGTGCTCTAGACAATGCAATAGAGAGAATGGAGAGAATTTTGAGCTTCTGATTATACCAAACAAGAGATAGGTATGATATGATGGTGGTGTCCACCCGTGCGCTCTAGTGTAGAGCTTAGATGGCGATCTAGATAGACTCTGGATGGAGGACGTACGGAGAGTATAGGGAATATATCCTCACAAGCATTGGATGCCTTTGCTTGTGCCAACTATGTCCATTTATAGTGCTACAGGTAGTGCAGTGGACACATCCAAGATGTGAGCAGCTACGCTGTATTGACGCGGCTCACCACCCGCGTATTCATAATGCGTCCCCACCAACCACCGCCCACTACTGATGAATTTAGGACCTGAGGGAATATTCTAGGGAACAATTTCGGGCCTGCCCCGGACCCTTGCTAATGCTTATACCCCTCATCATCTCCTAACCATCAACGGTCACAGCTACGACCCCTTCTAGCATCTAAGCTGGGGTTTCCACTAAAGATATGTGCACCAATGGCTTTTGCTCATAATGGGGGCCGTACAAATGTGCACAACACATCAATGTGAGATACATGCTAAGAGGTAGGCATTGAACATATACTAACACTAATGCCCTCTTCAATTCATCATAAGCTTGACACTCCCTGTTCCATTCAAAGACAATCAAATGCTTATACAATGGCCTAGCGATATCATCATAGAACATGATAAACCTCTACTAATAGCCTACGTGTCCCATAAACTGTTGTAATCCCTTGTAGTTGGTGTAGTTGGTGGGTGGTAGGATAACTCTAGTATACATTTTCTATCATCTATGGAAATCCCATTTTGGACACTCTATGTCCTAATATCACTCCATGCTTTACCCAAAATTGACATTTCTAAGGGTTTAAAGATATATAATATAATCGACACCATTTAAACACCTTCTTTAGGCAAGCTAGATGTTCCAACCATTACAAATGCACACAGAGGTCATCAATGAACACCACCAACTAGTTTTATAGGTAATCCTTTGAAAGTTGTGCTCATTAGTTAGAGGTGTTCATTGAATGTTGTAGGAGCCTAAATGGCATGACCATATCTGCAAAGGTTTCCTATGTGTGGTGGTGTGTAAGCAATTTTATGTTGATCCTCTCCTGTAATGGATGCCTGGTCTGAGAATTCTTCCACAAAATATTGTGGGCTTTTATGCCCACCACCCTTTTCAAAACATGTTTTATGTATGGTGATGGTGCTGGGTTATAATCTCTATAGGTTATCGCATTCACCTTCTTTAAGTCGACACACATACAAAGCTTCTTGTTTTTCTTGGGTATAATCACAATTAGTGATATTCAATCTCTCTGTGCTCAAATTTTTAAATGAAATCTACAGCAAACAATGAGTTTGTCAAATTCCTCTTGCTAAGTATTTCAGATTCATTTGGTAAGGACATTGCTTGACTAGCCTTGAACTTTTCATGGTAGGGATGATGTTATGCTACACCACTTTTTGTGGCACTCCTTTCATGTCTTTATAGCTCCAAGAAAAGTAGTCCTTGAACTCTTTTAAAAGAGCAATACCTCTTCCTCCTGTAGGGTTAGGTTCGTGGCAATGAAGACTGGTTTGGGATCCTCATAAGACTCTGTAATATCTACCTCTTTTACCTCTGTAGGTCCATCATATGAGATCCCTATTTGTTCACCCTTAGGTGAACTACTTTCCTTTCATCAACATTAAAGGATTTTAAGTGCCTTGGAACCTTCAGGCAAGTTTGTCTCCTTATTATTCTCCTCTTTTCCTACCAAATCTCTTTTTGTTTCTCATTCTACATCATTCAAGGCTTTGTTTTGTTTCTTTCTCTTTGATCTTGTGAGCTTAGGAGGGTCGTGGCTAACTTTTGGCTCTTGTGGTGTTTATAACATTACCCTACTCCCCAATTCTTAGAGAATTCATTGTGGAATTTCAGTGGCTTTGTAGTCCCTTCAAGCACTCACAAAACTGGGCTCAAAGCATGCAAAATATATGCATTGAGGTGTCCCATA
This sequence comes from Cibotium barometz, assembly GCF_041138505.1. Taxonomy (NCBI): domain Eukaryota; kingdom Viridiplantae; phylum Streptophyta; class Polypodiopsida; order Cyatheales; family Cibotiaceae; genus Cibotium; species Cibotium barometz. The sequence continues at coordinate 43,490,519 of NC_141072.1, forward strand.
TCTTAAAAAATAAGTAAGGATTCTCTCTCTGAACCAAAAAAAACACCCATAACCACACTCAACAATCAAGAGAGGATCAAGAATTCATCTTCAATATCATCCTCACTATTGCTCTCTCCTTCCATATTGCAAGAAGGCTCACACACAAACAGAGGTTTGCTGCAAAGAGCCAAAGAGAGGGAGAAAGAAACTCGCAAAAGGTAGAAGAAGAAGTTGAAAGGAAGTTACAACCACCTCCTCCAACCACCCATCACACGACTCCTCCTTCCATCTTTTTGCATTATTTGAAAATTCATGTCTTACATGGTTTTCTGGACCTTAGGAAAAGGACCTATTCAAATGTAAATTGAAACTTCTACAAACTTTCAATTTGTTTTAGAAACACACACACACACACACACACACACACACACACACACACACACACACATTGTCCATGGCTTTTACGGTTGTGGACCCGCTAAACCATGACAATTTACATTGTAATTTGTCATTTGGATCATTAAATAATATGATTTGATACCCAAATCGCTAAAAATTTGTCGATGTAGACCATAAAGTTGTGCCAAATAATGGACAAAAATAGAGGTTAATATTCCTCCTCCACTTAGTTGTGAACGTACCCACGTGAGCATTCAAAAAACACTTTGCCTTGGAGTAAGCACCTCATGTCGATGAAGAACTCCGCATCTTGAACACTCCACTTTACTTTACTTCATGTCTCTTCATTCCTCAGAAACACCAACTCTTCTCACACACTTCACACTCACACTATCTCCAACTTCCACTCTTCAACACCAACACTTTATAAAGATCCACCACTTCGACTTTGAAAGAACAAGGCAAAAGAACCTCCCCCAAATAAACACAAGTATACCCACACCTTGAGCAAAGAAAGCAATGAACTCTTATCATCTTGAAGCACATAAACCATGAGATGAACCATGGTTGAATCTTTAACATAAAATCAACCTGAAATAGCTCTCCCCCTCCTAAAATATATCTTGAAGCTCTCCACGTGTGGTTTTTTTATTTTGAAAGGAAGAGGGTTTATTATGCAAAAAAATAAACTAACTACGAGTCCAGGAGCATATAGTTGAGTTGATAGAATGGTTGGGTTCCTTTGAGAGGACCCGGGTTCGATGCCATCTACGTGATGTGGGTATGTGTGTGTGTTCGAATATATATATATATATATATATATCGATCCCCTCACACAAAAAAACTATTTATGGGTTCTAATATGATGTGGGTAGGGGAACTCTAACATTAGCAAAGTAAGGCTTTTTATTTTATTTTTATATACTAATAATTACCTTGGATGACCCACTCTTGCTCCACCTCTCTCTCTCTCTCTCTCTCTCTCTCTCTAGCTAGGTGGCATGCCCTACATTTTTCGTGTAGAGACGACGTCAAACAATCCTTGATGAGCTGTAGTAGTCGATGATCACTGACGAAGACGGCGGCAGCAATGCTCATGGCTCCACTGTGCACACAGTCGTCTTTTCTATGCTTCACGTTGCTAGTCTGTCTATATCTTCATCTCATCATCGGCAACCGCAAATAATGTTCGTTCTCAATCCCTTGATCTCAGTGGTCCTCCTCTTCTTCTTGTCCATCTATGCAGGGACAGAGCACTCTGCCTTTTGTGCTGCTGCCCGTTTTCTCGCTTGTTTTTTTTTGTCATATTTTTTAATGTGCACGGCCACCTATTACGGTTGTTGGGTTGGGCTGTTTTACCTGTTACGGTTGCAGCTCGCGCATCTCTTGGGAGACACGACTGGCCTGGTTTCTTTGCCGCTTGACCACTTGCACGTCTTCTACTTCCTCTTGCACTCCTTCGATTTCCTTCCTGCTGCGTTGCTACACACAAGCTGTAGACGATGGGTGCTTCTTCTTCCTCTTTCTATCTTTTTCTTTGACCTCTCCACTTCATCTTCTTATAGACTTTGAGACCAGTCTTTCTATCTTCTTCTTCGACCTCTCCACTTCATCTTCTTATAGACTTTGAGACTTGCCGTCCCCCCCAGCAACCGCACCAAAACCGGACCCAAGGCTTGCAAAGTATATATGCATTGAGGTGCCCCATAGCTCACTCAACCAAGAAAACCACGCATTGCGGCCACTGCAGGGAGTTGTAGAGCGGTGCAGGCACTTCCAGGGCATGCAAATTTGGCCCAGGTTGGCGTTTGAGATGAGGTTTGGAGACGATAAGGTCGTGGGGGCCCGTGATGGATCAGTGCAGATGGGGTAGATTGCGCACGAGAATTGACTCGTTGTGGTGAGGGTCGGATGCAAAGAGAGAGAGAGGGTGGGTGGAATGAGGTTCTAGGTAGATTACGGGGTGCCTCAATATGTGGCACCTCAATACGTGGCACCCCATTTGACTGGGCCCACAGACGTAGCCGGACCTTCGCCCATAGGTATAGGCACCTATGTATAGACATTGGGTTATATACATGTGCAAACACGAGTTGGTCATCATTGTGGAGTTGGTAAGGCACGAGCTTGGGATGAGGGAGGTACTATGTTCGAATCCTACCTCCCACATGTCTATACTTACACACGACTTCTAGGCATGTTTCTGTACGTATGTTCGTAACATTTTGCATGGACCAATGTTTAGACATGGCACTTGGACTTAGAAAAATTTTTAAGTCCTAAAGCTGGATGATCGGCTGTCGGGATCAACGGGTGCCACGTATTGAGGTACCCCGAAATCTACATAGAGCGACGGAACAGGATTGGTCGATGGTGTCGTGAGGGACCAATGGGGTCAAGAGGACGGCTATATATATATAAATTCAGAATAGGAGAAAGCTAAAGAAGATGTCACCGTTTTTGTAATAATAGAAAATTAAAAATACGAGAAGGATACAGAAGAAGTCAAGGGTTATTTTTTTAAAAGGACAAGGATAAAGAGAAATCAAGGGTGGGACTTTTTTTTAGAAGAGTAAAGAGAAATCAAGTGGAGAAGTCCTTTTTTTTTCATCTTAAGAGAAATCAAGGGGGAGTCTTCTATTTTCTTGTTTTGGTTTTTTTTAAAGTTATATACTTATGCTAAAAATACGAAAGAAGAAGTGAAAAGTAAACTTGAAATGAGAAAAATAAAGTAAAAAATCTTTGGGACTTTCTCTTCATTTTTTATAATTAATTTTCTTAATAAGGAGAGAAGAAAAATCAAATTTAGAAAAAAGAAAAAGCGATCTAGGGGTGCATATCTGTGACGAAACAAAGTCCAGGTAGTACAGGATGGGGGGGAGGGGGTTTTCCAAAAAAGAAGAAATAAAATTAAACAAGACTTTAAATATCAGAAAAGAAAGAAGCGTTATGCACCACCTCCACTTTTTTTGTGCTTCACCTTGGGCCAATTCCTCTTTACGCGTGACCTGTTAACCAATGGTGGTAACCCTACCCCTTTGTGGAGAGTTACCAGCTGCACCGTGCCCATGAGGAGGACTACCACCACACCTTGAAGAGTCCTTGCCAAGCATACACCAACTTTTTAGCCTTTTGAAGATTCTTAGAATTGTAAAGGAAGGCTAAGTCACCTATAGCCGGTGGCGCTCAAGCCATGCTTTGCAGCAACAATACTCTACGTCGATAGGCACATGTAGGCAAGCTGTCGAGTCTCTCTCCAATACTAGGATGAAGGGATAAATTAATGGTTCTTGTATCATTAGTCAAATAAATCTTCCATCCAAGTGTGGGACTGTTGTAAATATGAAAATCCAACACTTATGTTTGAATGGACTCAAAACAAGCTAGGCACAGTAACGAGGTAGGAAAGCAAAAAAACTATCAACAATGTCAAGAACTTTGGAAAAAAATGGGAAATAGTTTAGAGTGAAATTGAAAATTATTTAAATGTTGATTTAAGATCATTTGGATAAGAAAATACTTTTTGTAAATACTAAGAATAATTAAGAAAAAAATGATAATAAAAATTAGTAAAGTGTAGGTAAAGGTATGTAGCATTGTTTAAAAGAAAAGAATTTGGTTATATTTAATACAATAATGGAATGAAAATGAAATTGCTTTTACGTATAAAAAAATGGATAGTTTAAGATGCAATATTTTCCCCATACTTGGATGTGAAGCATCGTCCTATTGAACACTTTATGAGAACTTCTTATTATCCACATGTCATGTATAAGGCCATTAAAAGATGAAGTGTAAGGCTTTATGGAAAACAATCAAGTGTGACAATGTCTCTACATATGCCTTGTAATTAGAGGAGAGGGTAGCATTGTGTGGCATCGTAGGGTGGAAACATCACTCCAACTATGCCATTTGCCAAAACACATCGTACCTTAGTGACGTTTAAGAAGGCATTAGTATGGAATGAGGGAGGCATTTCATGTGGAGTTTTTGTGATGGGATATTCACATTAGAAAGTTTTGGGAATAATGAGATTGACGAAGGTCTTTAAAAATAAATTTCTTTCCTTGATATCTTTACAAGCACATCAAATTGGACATAGTCTTCAATTGCAACATCATCTTGAAAGCTTACACGCCTTCACTTTTATCGCTTCCATCCACAAGTATAAGAAAACATCATGTCCTAGCATAAGAAATATACCACTTTTAAAATTTGAGATTCATGGTATTGGAATGAAAGCTCTATAAATAATATGTATGGTTTATACTCGGTTTATATGTATGCTTGTTCAAGTAAATTATGATTGGATTTTGGTAAGTGCCAATTAAGATAAACATTAGATGTTATTATTGATTATGTTTTGACCTTGTATTTTTTACCTCGTACTGGCACAACTATGACCAACTCGTGTTTGCACATGTATATAACCCAATGTCTATACATAGGCACCTACACCTACGGGCGAGGGTCTAGCTACTGTCTGTGGGCCCAGTCATATGGGGTGCAAAGTATTGAGGTGCCATATATTGAGGCACCCCGTAATCTACCTAAAACCTCATTCCGCCTGCCCTCTCTCTCTCTATGCATCCGACCCTCACCACAACGAGTCAATTCTCGTACGTAATCCACCCCATCTGCACTGATCTGTCACGGGCCCCCACGACCTTATTGTCTCCAACCCTCATCTCAAACGCCAACTTGGGCCAAATTTGCATGCCCTGGAACTACCTGCGCCGCTCTACAACTCCCTGCAGTGGCCGCAATGTGTGGTTTTCTTGGTTGAGTGAGCTATGGGGCACCTCAATGCATATATACTTTGCAAGCCTTGGGTCCGGTTTTGGTGCGTTTGCTGGGGGGGACGGCAAGTCTCAAAGTCTACAAGAAGAGGAAGTGGAGAGGTCAAAGAAGAAGATAGAAAGACTGGTCTCAAAGTCTATAAGAAGATGAAGTGGAGAGGTCGAAGAAAACGATAGAAAGAGGAAGAAGAAGCACCCATTGTCTACAGCTTGTGCAGCAGGAAGGAAATCGGAGTGCAAGAGGAAGTAGAAGACGTGCAATTGGTCAAGCGGTAAAGAAAGCAGGCCAGTTGTGTCTTCCAAGAGATGGGCGAGCTGCAACCGTAACAGGTAAAACAGCCCAACCCAACAAACTATAATAGGTGGCTGTGCACATTAAAAAATATGACCCAAAAAAAAAACAAGCGAGAAAACGGGCAGCAGCACGAAAGGCAGAGTGCTCTGTCCCTCCATAGATGGACAAGAAGAAGAGGAGGACCACTGAGATCAAGGGATTGAGAACGAACATTATCTACTGTTGCCGATGATGAGATGAAGATACAGACAGACTGGCAACATGAAGCATAGAAAAGACGACTGTGTGCACAGTGGAGCCATGAGCATTGCTGCCGCCGTCTTCGTCAGTGATCATCGACTACTACAGCTCATCAAGGATTGTTTGACGTCGTCTCTACACGAAAATGTAAGGCATGCCACCTAGCCAGAGAGAGAGAGAGAGAGAGAGAGAGAGAGAGAGAGAGGTGGAGCAAGAGTGGGTCATCTAATAGAGAGAAGGTAATTATTAGTATATTAGAACCCATAAATAGTTTTTTTGTGTGAGGGGATCGATATATATATATATATTCTAACACACACACATACCCACATCACGTAGATGGCATCGAACCCGGGTCCTCTCGAAGGAACCCAACCATTCTATCAACTCAACTATACGCTCCTAGACTCGTAGTTAGTTTATTTTTTTGCATAATAAACCCTCTTCCTATTAAAATAAAAAAACCACACGTGGAGAGCTTCAAGATACATTTTAGGAGGGGGAGAGCTAATTTCAAGTTGATTTTATGTTGGAGATTCAACCATGGTTCATCTCATGGTTTATGTGCTTCAAGATGATAGAGTTGGTGTTGAAGAGTGGAAGTTGAAGATAGTGTGAGTGTGAAGTGTGTGAGAAGAGTTGGTGTTTCTGAGGAATGAAGAGACGTGCAAAAAAGTAAAGTGGGAGTGTTCAAGATGCGGAGTTCTTCATCGACATGAGGTGCTTACTCCAAGGCAAAGTGTTTTTTGAATGCTCACGTGGGTACATTCACAACTAAGTGGAGGAGGAATATTAACCCCTATTTTTGTCCATTATTTGGCACAACTTTATGGTCTACATTGACAAATTTTTAGCGATTTGGGTATCAAATCATATTATTTAATGATCCAAATACAAGTCATGGTTTAGCGGGTCCACAACTGTAAAAGCCATGGACAATGTGTGTGTGTGTGTGTGTTTCTAAAACAAATTGAAAGTTTGTAGAAGTTTCAATTTACATTTGAATAAGTCCTTTTCCTAAGGTCCAAAAAACCATGTAAGACAAGAATTTTCAAATAATGCAAAAAGATGGAAGGAGGAGTCATGTGATGGGTGGTTGGAGGAGGTGGTTGTAACTTCCTTTCAACTTCTTCTTCTACCTTTTGCGAGTTTCTTTCTCCCTCTCTTTGGCTCTTTGCAGCAAACCTTTGTTTGTGTGTGAGCCTTCTTGCAATATGGAAGGAGAGAGTAATAGTGAGGATGATATTGAAGATGAATTCTTGTTCCTCTCTTGATTGTTGAGTGTGGTTGTGGGTGGTTTTTTTGGTTAAGAGAGAATCCTTGCTTATTTTTTAAGCTATGGGACACCTCAATGCATATATTTTGCATGCCTTGAGCCCAGTTTTGTAAGTGCTTGAAGGGACTACAAAGCCACTGAAATTCCACAATGAATTCTCTAGGAGCAGGGTAATGTTATAAACACCACAAGAGCCAAAAGTGAGCCACGACCCTCCTAAGCTCACAAGATCAAAGAGAAAGAAACAAAACAATGCCTAAGCTGACGTAGAATGAGAAGCAAAAAGAGATTTGGTAGGAAAAGAGGAGAATAATAAGGAGACAGACTTGCCTGAAGGTTCCAAGGCACTTGAAATCCTTTAATGTTGATGAAAGGAAAGTAGTTCACCTAAGGGTGAACAAATAGGGATCTCATATGATGGACCTACAGAGGTAAAAGAGGTAGATATTACAGAGTCTGATGAGGATCCCAAACCAATCTTCATTGCCACGGACCTAACCCTACAGGAGGAAGAGGTATTGCTCTTCTAAAAGAGTTCAAGGACTACTTTTCTTGGAGCTATAAAGACATGAAAGGAGTGCCACAAAAAGTGGTGTAGCATAACATCATCCCTACCATGAAAAGTTCAAGGCTAGTCAAGCAATGTCCTCACCAAATGAATCCGAAATACTTAGCAAGAGGAATTTCACAAACTCATTGATGTAGATTTCATTTAAAAATTTGAGCACAGAGAGATTGAATATCACTAATTGTGATTATACCTGAGAAAAATAAGAAGCTTTGTATGTGTGTCGACTTAAAGAAGGTGAATGCGATAACCTGTAGAGATCATTACCCAGCACCATCACCGTACATAAAACATGTTTTGAAAAGGGTGGCGGGCATAAAAGCCTACAATATTTTGTGGAAGGATTCTCAAACCAGGCATCCATTACACGAGAGGATCAACATAAAATTGCTTACACACCACCACACATAGGAAACCTTTGCAGATAAGGTCATTGCATTTAGGCTCCTACAACATTCAACGAACACCTCTAACTAATGAGCACAACTTTCAAAGGATTACCTATAAAACTAGTTGGAGGTGTTCTCTGTGTGCATTTGTAATGGTTGGAACATCTAGCTTGCCTAAAGAAGGTGTTTAAATGGTGTCGATTATATTATATATCTTTAAGCCCTTAGAAATGCCAATTTTGGGTAAAGCATGGAGTGATATTAGGACATATAGTGTCCAAAATGGGATTTCCATAGATGATAGAAAACGTATACTAGAGTTATCCTACCACCCACCAACTACAAGGGATTACAACAATTTATGGGACATGTAGGCTATTAGTAGAGGTTTATCATGTTCTATGATGATATCTCTAGGCCATTGTATAAGCATTTGATTGTCTTTGAATGGAACAAGGAGTGTCAAGCTTATGATGAATTGAAGAGGGCATTAGTGTTAGTATATGTTCAATGCCTACCTCTTAGCATGTATCTCACATTGATGTGTTGTGCACATTTGTACGGCCCCCATTATGAGCAGAAGCCATTGGTGCACATATCTTTAGTGGAAACCCTAGCTTAGATGCTAGAAGGGGTCGTAGCTGTGATCGTTGATGGTTAGGAGATGATGAGGGGTATAGGCATTAGCTAGGTCCGGGGCCGGCCCGAAATTGTTCCCTAGAATATTCCCTCAGGTCCTAAATTCATCATTAGTGGGCGGTGGTCGGTGGGGACGCATTATGAATACGCGGGCGGTGAGCCGCGTCATACAGCGTAGCCGCCCACATCTTGGATGTGTCCACTGCACTACTTATAGCTTTATAAATGGACATAGTTGGCACAAGCAAAGGCATCCAATGCTTGTGAGGTCTATCTAGATCACCATCTAAGCTCTACACTAGAGCGCACGGGTGGACACCACCATCATATCATACCTATCTCTTGTTTGGTATAATCAGAAGTTCAAAATTCTCTCCATTCTCTCTATTGCATTGTCTAGAGTACTTTCACTTGCTGTATCGATTTCCACTGTGACATATTCTTACAATTAGCTAGTGCACCTATCTTGAGACCACTAAATTAGGATCGCATGTTCCGTGTGCACAAATCAAAGCATCAAACTTTGCAATTGGTTGTGTTCTAGCATAGCTAGCAGAGAATAAATTGGATTACCCAATCTTCTTTGTGAGTTGATAGCTCAATGAAGCTGAGATGAATTATACCACAAGTGAGGTAAGAACTAGCCATGGTGTACACAGTGAAAAAATACAAACACTACTTGTTGGCTAATATATTCGTCTTCTTTGTAGATCATTAAGCTTTGTTCATGTCAACAAACCTTATTTGACGAGGTGAATTACTTGTTGGTTATTGATATTTGTGAGATCCCTGTTCCCACCGAGCAACGGATTCGGGGTACTAGCAGCGGAAGTAGCACTTCTCGCGCGGGACACGGGTCCCACACTCAAGGCCTCACCCATGGATATCCGGATAAGAGACTAATCCGTTGGTTGTTCCAAAACCGAACCCGGAAAAACTTCCTTTATCGGAAAGCACGGGCGATTCCACCAGGATAACTTTTTACTCTAACGTAGACAAGATCATTTCTGATCAAACTGATCCAATTGCATCTATAAGATATTTGGTCGGATCAAGGAAGAAACTTGCACTTGGATCATTGGGATCAACGCTTTTTTCCCCATTCAAGAGGCACAGCCGTTGATTCCTATCCATAGAACAATTACTGTCCGAGATTTACTTTATCTATCGTAATAACAAAAGTTGAGTCTGGATTTATGGATCCATCAGTCCAGCCTAACCCCATCCAATCCCATGGGTTAGCCAACCGCCCAACCACTGTAGTGATGGGATCCAATTTGGAATTTGGTTAGGTTTTGTCCCGAGTACCAAGGAAAAGAGTTCCAAGGCCCCCTAGCCGGAAGTTCATGCAAACATAAAACTAGCCACACCACTTACACACCCAATATGAAATTGCCTTTTTCTTAGCATCAGCTAACTTTAAAACAATCCTTTAATGAAACCATAGTACCACTGATCACAATCTTCCAATTTATCCGGTTGATTCATAATTTCCCATCATTCCTTCATCAGAGTATCTATGGCATCATTGGCAACTAGAACGCTCACCACCTGTCCACTCAGGGGGCCTTTTCATCAATAGTTCCTAGCCCATAATACTCGGCAATATAATCACTTATAAAAATCAAGATGGACTCTCGTTGAAGATCAGCAAGATCAACCAACAGATCCATAAAAAGAGCCATGGACTCATCCATTGAAGACCAGCAAGGTCAATCAACCAGATCCATGCCCGGTTTCAGAAAACAACTCTTACTCCTTGTTCCAATATCTTCCACGACGTACGTGTGGGTATCTTCGGCGACCCAGAGCCCGAGCACCGTATGGTCAGCACCCTCTAGGATCCTTCGCAGGTGACCTAGCGCTTCACTCATAGGCCGCTTCCTTGGTCCCTCATCCACCGTACCGGAAGCTCACCATTTAAATCGAACCGAGGCTGGTCAAGACCTCGGTCGACCTTGCTACGCGAGACGTCCTCCATTGACTCTCCGTCAGCAGTTGCAACTTTAACAGTTAGGTCTTCATGACCTTAATCCACAAGACGGTCAAAATGCTTCCCCAGCATTCTTGACATAAAACAGTCATTTACAAACAGTCACAAAATACAGTTTCTAAATCGAACTCTCGTCTTTCCACATTATCCCTCCTTAATCCACATTACTTATTCCACATTCCATTCAATGTGTACTCATTCTCATCCAATTCCTCATATCGACGACATATTAATTCACATACACATTCGCATTCACATCCATACATCCATATTTACATGCATACATCCATTTTCACATCCTCATTTATACATCCACATCCCATATCCACATTCATACATACACATCCATATCCACATTTATACATCCACATCCCATATCCACATTCATACATACACATCCATATCCACATCCATACATCCACATCCACATCCACATTCACATCCATACATCCACATCTACATGCATACCTCCATTTTCACATCCTCATTTATACATCCACATCCCATATCTACATTCATACATACACATCCATATCCACATCCATACATCCACATCCACATCCACATTCATATTCACATCCATATATCCACATCTACATGCATACATCAATTATCACGTCCTCCTTTCATACATCCACATCCACATACATACATACATCCACATCCACATTCCCATTCACATCTATACATCCACATCTACATCCACATACATACATACATCTACATCCACATTCCCATTCACATCTATACATCCACATCTACATCCACATTCCCATACATCTACATCCACATTCCCATTCACATCTATACATCCACATCTACATCCACATACATACATACATCCACATCCACATTCCCATTCACATCTATACATCCACATCTACATCCACATTCCCATTCACATTTATACATCCACATCTACATCCACATACATACATACATCCACATCCACATTCCCATTCACATCTATACATCCACATCTACATCCACATTCACATCCACATTCCCATTCACATCTATACATCCACATTCACATCTATGTATATACATCTTCATGCATACACCCATTTTCATATTCATACATCCATACTCCCATCTCCACATCCACACATCCACATACATACATCCATTTCCACATTCCCATTCATATAACCCCATATGCCTTCACATCTAATCTTTTACATCACATCCATTCTCGCCCTATCACAACCCATATACATCTTATCCTATCACATACACTTCTTACCTCATCCCATACACATCTTATCACATCTTAATTCATCTTATCACCTGTTATCACCTCTTATACACCTCTTATCACATCTTATCACATCTCATATCTATTTATAGAATACAAGAGAATTCTTATATTTGATATAAGAGTTCTTTACACATTTACTTATGCATAAATTCCATTTAAGGAGATTAATACTTCCGAAGTAAAATCAATCTTTTATGCATCTTCCTATGCATAAATTCATTTTAAATGAAAATGACACTTTTGAATTAAAATTCAATCTTTTATGCATCTTCCTATGCATAAATTCAATTTAGATGAGAATGCCACTTTTGAATTAAAAATCAATCTTTTATGCATCTTCCTATGCATAAATTCAATTTAGATGAGAATGACACTTTTGAATTAAAAATCGATTTTTTATGCATCTTCTTATGCATAAATTCAATTTGGTAGGAATTACACTTTTAGAATAAAAGAATTTCTCTTGTGCATCTCAGTTATGCATAAAATCCATTTATGATGAAAATCACACTTTTAGTATAAAAAGAATATCTTTTATGCATACCTCCATGCATGAAATCCAACTATGATAAAAGTAACACTTTTATAATAATATAATCAACTTTTATGCATACCTCTATGCATGAAATTCAATTGTGACAAAAGTAACATTTTTACATTAAAATAATCATCTTTTATACATACCTCTATGCATGAAATCCAAATATGATAAAAGTAACACTTTTATAATAAAATAATCAACTTTTATGCATACCTCTATGCATGAAATTCAATTGTGACAAAAGTAACACTTTTACATTAAAATAATCATCTTTTATGCATACCTCTATGCATGAAATCCAAATATGATAAAAGTAACATTTTTATAATAAAATAATCAACTTTTATGCATACCTCTATGCATGAAATTCAATTGTGACAAAAGTAACACTTTTACATTAAAATAATCATCTTTTATGCATACCTCTATGCATGAAATCCAAATATGATAAAAGTAACACTTTTATAATAAAATAATCAACTTTTATGCATACCTCTATGCATGAAATTCAATTGTGACAAAAGTAACACTTTTACATTAAAATAATCATCTTTTATGCATACCTCTATGCGTGAAATCCAAATATGATAAAAGTAACACTTTCACATTAAAATAATCATCTTTTATGCATACCTCTATGCATGAAATCCAAATATGATAAAAGTAACACTTTTACATTAAAATAATCATCTTTTATGCATACCTCTATGCATGAAAATCAATTGTGCATAATATAAAAATCAATTTCTCTATGATTACAATGAATATCTTTCAATTAATCTAGGATGATAATTCCTAGAATATGATAGGAAGTCCTCTTTTCATGCTTTGAATGAAATTATTTTATGCGTAATTTTTATAAAAATTTTGCCATAGCTCCGCTGCTATGTCTGATAAATCTCAATTTTTCTAAGGGATAAAGCTTATCATTAAGAAAATAATTAAAATTATTCCTAATTGGATCCTTAATCCATAATGGATTGAATCATCAATATTCATGACTAAAAGCATAGAAAAAAGCCATTAATTTGGCCTCAAGCATAGCTTAATCTTGGGTTAAGGAAAGCTTTATGAAAAGCTTGATTTGGATTGAGAATGGGTCATGAGTATGACCATTTCTTGAGTGAGAGAGAGAAATTACATAAAAACCATTAGAATTTAAACATAAATGAAAATTAACTTCAATAGCATTTATTAAATTATGTAACTCTTCACTACTATTCACCAATTAACTTCAATAGCATTTAAAAAACCATACCAATTAAGCTTCTCAAGCTTGAGAGGGGTTGAGAAGAGAGAAACATTGAGAAATTATAGAAAAGATCAATATTCACTAATTACCTTACAAATTGCTTGATTCTTTGTTCACGGTAGAGGCCCCCAACCAATCAATTGGTTAAGTATGTTGATGGAGCCACTAATGGGGATTGAAGAAAGAGGGAAGCTCTAAAAACTAGTGAATTATTAATGAATTCATAGTTCTTGGCTTAGGTGGAGTAGAGTAACGATGCATAAACACTATCTATTTTTCAACAAGGGGGAGGCTTCTATTTATAGGAAAAATTGAGCTCCTAACCAAACAAACTGATTCTAGAATTTTCTAAATCAGTTTGGTCAATATTTGACCATTTTTAGGTCAGTTAAGCTAACTTTTTGGAACTAGACTTGAATGAGGAGAGAGGAGAGATGAAATATCTCAATTTTTATGAGTTTAAAACTCATTCAAGCATGTGAAATATGCACCTCCTTTAAAGAACTCCCCTTCCTTACATATGTGTCATAATGGAATCATTTTAATATTGCTCATAGTTTTTTTACTAATAAACCTTGTACATTTTCAACTCTTCATCTTATGTGAAATATGCACCTCCTTTAAAGAACTCCCCTTCCTTACATATGTGTCATAATGGAATCATTTTAATATTGCTTATAGTTTTTTTACTAATAAACCTTGTACATTTTCAACTCTTCATCTTATGTGAAATATGCACCTCCTTTAAAGAACTCCCCTTCCTTACATATGTGTCATAATGGAATCATTTTAATATTGCTCATAGTTTTTTACTAATAAACCTTGTACATTTTCAACTCTTCATCTTATGTGAGCATTTACTCATTTTTGGATACCCAAAATATCTCATATTTTTAATATTGCTCATAGTTTTTTTACTAATAAACCTTGTACATTTTCAACTCTTCATCTTATGTGAGCATTTACTCATTTTTGGGTATCTTCTTTTACAAATTGGATTTATCTCCTCCCTACACATGGATTGATGCTATTGGCCCATAGGAACCTTAATTGGACCATAATCCAAAAATTTCTAAAAATCTAGACCCTTAGGCTAAGGTCCTTTATACCCATTTCCAATTAATTCCAATTGCACATTGGAAAGTTCTTTTTGAATTTCTGTTTCAGGGGAACTTATTTTAATAAGATGAGATAATTTTCTATCCAAAAATATTAAAATTTTGAATATTCTCTCTCTAGAATATTTTCTCTCTCTAGGTTAAAACAGTTAGAAACAAGTCTTTTATATTTCTGAAGAGGGATTGATTACAGGGGAAGATGCTGGACATTTTGAGAGGCTGGGGAGGAATCTTACATTCTCTCCCACTTGAAAAACGCGAGATGTCCTCATCTCGCAAACTGGGGGTAATTTCGTAAGATGCACAAGTATGAGACTGAGAGAATTTTTTTAATTAAGATTAATCTCCAATTAAAAAAGTCTCAAAGAGAGTAAGGGTCAAGACAAGAACAAGATTTAAACTTTATTCATTCTTGGAACATATACATTAAAAATAGAAGAACTCTTTACACTTCCATAAGCCCGTCCATCATATGATCACAAAAGCAGCACTCGCAAGCTGCGCATGTATAAGGTAACTCATCTATGGGAATGATTCTGTTGGTTATTGCCGCGCCTATCTCAGTGGTATGAGGTGTTCTAACAAAAGGACCTCTCAGAGGTAAGCCAAAAACGGGGTAAAGGCATATCTTCTCATGAGAAAGAAAACACGCCAGTAAGAAGACCCGCTCAGAAAACCCAAGATGTCTTGATCTCATGACGCAGTAGTATCGGGGACCCAAACCCAAAGCTTCAATAACCATGGCCAAGCAGACATTGTTACGAAAGTGCTGCTGACCCCAGGGTGTTACCGTAGTTATGTCTTGATAGGTCCGCCATTTGGTCTGAGCTACAGAAGTTCCCAAGTGAGGGAAAAGTGAGCGCTCATACTGTTCTATAAAATCCTTCTTCACAGACTCACTTGCGTCTTGAAGGTGAGGAATCATTATGGATAAAACTAATTCTTGTTGCCAAGCCATGAAGGAGATTAAGAAAGAAAGGAGATCGATGGGAGTAAGATTACTGTGAACGACAAGTAAAAGTTACGACTTATATAAAGGAAGGAGCTAGCGTAACTTAGAAGCCAACGGTAACTTGCCACTGAAGTTTTATCGTCTTTCCATGATTTGGATTTGGCACATTTTTCTATAGAAGGCATTCAGAACTTTGAGATGAGGAGATAAAAGAAGTTCGTAAGCTAAATCACCTACTTTCTTTGGTCCACAATATCTGGGAGATAACTTCTTATACTTCCCAAGAGATGAAGAACTTCTTTTGGGCCATACTCGAATGAAAACCAAAACCTTGATATTCAAAACATCGATTCTCACTTCTGAACTCATTGTTCTGAATCCTTAAAACAGGTGGGACTCTTGAGAAGTATTCAGGGAAAAGGTTCTTCCTTTTTTAAACAGAATCTTTCTTTTATTTTAGAGAGAATATTATAAGATCAGAAAGGAAGATTCTTACTCCTGTATACCTCGAAGGCTGGGGGAGAATCTTACATTCTACCCCACTTGAAAAGTGCGAGATGTCCTCATCTCGCAAGGTAGAGGACAACTCTTTTTCTTAAGATCCAATTTATTCTGGGGTTCCTTATATTCTGGTCAACCCAACAGAATACGAGGATAATTATCCCTTATATAGAACTCATCATTAAATAACAATTCATTCAGATCATATCATTCATATCTTTAACACGATAATGGTCCATTAGATTGAAAATTTTCCTTCTGAACATTCCTCCACAGGAATTTTAGTTAAGCAAGTTCTCAATTTGTCATCCCTTAACTTAATCTACCGTCTCAAGTGTTAACAATAGTAATTTGACAGCACAATCCACTAATCTCATAATGATTTGCTGAAATCATTATTATCATTCCAATTATGAATATTATCACTGGGACTCATCCCATTCATCCTCATTGTGGTTTCGCTCAGCTTATTACATTTTAACTAAATTTCAGAAATCATCATTTTTCAATCAGAATCCAAATCAATTTCATCAGTTCCCAAACAGAATTAAAAATCATATAAACCACATTCAAATTCATCATCTGGATAGCATTAACGCTTATAATTTCAAGTCTTAGATTTACTCGTATATACTATTAGTAAAGAGCTGCAGTATACTCTCGGTATATACAGGTAGTCACGGCCCTTGGAATTATAAGGTAAATACCATCATATCTAGGCCTCAAGCAAGTCAGGGATTCTATATAATTACGGTATTTCCATCTGAAGACCCATTTACCAAATTACGAATTGCAGTTTGAATATCAAATTGTATGAATTATATCACACAATTATAACCTTTTTGTGCTTCTTGATAAATTTTTGACATATTTGGTTTCTAAGTTGATCTTTATTAGCCAAATGCTCTGATACCAACTGTGAGATCCCTGTTCCACCGAGCAACGGATTCGGGGTACTAGCAGCGGAAGTAGCACTTCTCGCGCGGGACAGGGGTCCCACACTCGGGGCCTCAACCATGGATATCCGGATAAGAGACTAATCCGTTGGTTGTTCCAAAACCGAACCCGGAAAAACTTCCTTTACCAGAAAGCATGGGCGATTCCACCAGGATAACTTTTTACTCTAACGTAGACAAGATCATTTCTGATCAAACTGATCCAATTGCATCTATAAGATATTTGGTCGGATCAAGGAAGAAACTTGCACTTGGATCATTGGGATCAACGCTTTTTTCCCCATTCAAGAGGCACAGCCGTTGATTCCTATCCATAGAACAATTACTGTCCGAGATTTACTTTATCTATCGTAATAACAAAAGTTGAGTCTCGATTTATGGATCCATCAGTCCAGAGCCTAACCCCATCCAATCCCATGGGTTAGCCAACCGCCCAACCACTGTAGTGATGGGATCCAATTTGGAATTTGGTTAGGTTTTGTCTCGGGTACCAAGGAAAAGAGTTCCAAGGCCCCCTAGCCGGAAGTTCATGCAAACATAAAACTAGCCACACCACTTACACACCCAATATGAAATTGCCTTTTTCTTAGCATCAGCTAACTTTAAAACAATCCTTTAATGAAACCATAGTACCACTGATTACAATCTTCCAATTTATCCGGTTGATTCATAATTTCCCATCATTCCTTCATCAGAGTATCTATGGCATCATTGGCAACTAGAACGCTCACCACCTGTCCACTCAGGGGCCTTTTCAATAGTTCCTAGCCCATAATACTCGGCAATATAATCACTTATAAAAATCAAGATGGACTCTCGTTGAAGATCAGCAAGATCAACCAACAGATCCATAAAAAGAGCCATGGACTCATCCATTGAAGACCAGCAAGGTCAATGTGACCAGATCCATGCCCGGTTTCAGAAAACAACTCATACTCCTTGTTCCAATATCTTCCACAACGTACGTGTGGGTATCTTCGGCGACCCAAAGCCCGAGCACCGTATGGTCAGCACCCTCTAGGATCCTTCGCAGGTGACCTAGCGCTTCACTCATAGGCCGCTTCCTTGGTCCCTCATCCACCGTACCGGAAGCTCACCATTTAAATCGAACCGAGGCTGGTCAAGACCTCGGTCGACCTTGCTACGTGAGACGTCCTCCATTGACTCTCCGTCAGCAGTTGCAACTTTAACAGTTAGGTCTTCATGACCTTAATCCACAAGACGGTCAAAATGCTTCCCCAGCATTCTTGACATAAAACAGTCATTTACAAACAGTCACAAAATACAGTTTCTAAATCGAACTCTCGTCTTTCCACATTATCCCTCCTTAATCCACATTACTTATTCCACATTCCATTCAATGTGTACTCATTCTCATCCAATTCCTCATATCGACGACATATTAATTCACATACACATTCACATTCACATCCATACATCCATATTTACATGCATACATCCATTTTCACATCCTCATTTATACATCCACATCCCATATCCACATTCATACATACACATCCATATCCACATCCATACATCCACATCCACATCCACATTCACATCCATACATCCACATCTACATGCATACTTCCATTTTCACATCCTCATTTATACATCCACATTCCATATCTACATTCATACATACACATCCATATCCACATCCATACATCCACATCCACATCCACATTCATATTCACGTCCATATATCCACATCTACATGCATACATCAATTATCACGTCCTCGTTTCATACATCCACATCCACATACATACATACATCCACATCCACATTCCCATTCACATCTATACATCCACATCTACATCCACATACATACATACATCTACATCCACATTCCCATTCACATCTATACATCCACATCTACATCCACATTCCCATACATCCACATCCACATTTCCATTCACATCTATACATCCACATCTACATCCACATACATACATACATCCACATCCACATTCCCATTCACATCTATACATCCACATCTACATCCACATTCCCATTCACATTTATACATCCACATCTACATCCACATACATACATACATCCACATCCACATTCCCATTCACATCTATACATCCACATCTACATCCACATTCACATCCACATTCCCATTCACATCTATACATCCACATCTACATTCACATTCACATCTATGTATATACATCTTCATGCATACACCCATTTTCATATTCATACATCCATACTCCCATCTCCACATCCACACATCCACATACATACATCCATTTCCACATTCCCATTCATATAACCCCATATGCCTTCACATCTAATCTTTTACATCACATCCATTCTCGCCCTAGGTATCACAACCCATATACATCTTATCCTATCACATACACTTCTTACCTCATCCCATACACATCTTATCACATCTTAATTCATCTTATCACCTCTTATCACCTCTTATACACCTCTTATTATATCTTATCACATCTCATATCTATTTATAGAATACAAGAGAATTCTTATATTTGATATAAGAGTTCTTTACACATTTACTTATGCATAAATTCCATTTAAGGAGATTAATACTTCCGAAGTAAAATCAATCTTTTATGCATCTTCCTATGCATAAATTCATTTTAAATGAAAATGACACTTTTGAATTAAAATTCAATCTTTTATGCATCTTCCTATGCATAAATTCAATTTAGATGAGGATGCCACTTTTGAATTAAAAATCAATCTTTTATGCATCTTCCTATGCATATATAATAGAGCATGGGGCACTCTCAAGGGATGTTCTTTTTTGTGTAGAGAATTGTGTCTACTCTCTTGCCATTTCATGTAGTGCTATGTATTGCTAGAGTGAAGTCGTATCTCTTGGTGGTATGGGACATTAAGGTAAGCTATGTGGTACTTCATTGTATTTATGTGTGCACCCTTGGGCTCGGGGGATGGTCGGATGGATGAGTATATGCCTGCTTTATGCATAGTTATTAGCTAGAGATATCTTTAGGATTTTAATAGTGATATCAGATCAGTCTCTAATTAATTTTGATGTTTTTTCTTCACAAAGTTTTCTCTCATTATTCTAAATTTTTAGCATTTTTTAACGTAAATTTTAACATTTACTAAGCAAAAAATGTTATTTTTTAGATTTTTTTGGTGATCTATGCATTGGGAACGTCAATATAGCTATCAAAACGCAATGCTTCTCGACTTGGATGGATGTATCGACCTTGTGGGGAAACTTCGGAGTGAAAATGCTATTTTTCTCTATTTTTATGGTTAAATAAGCACTTTATGTATTTTTTACCAAAATATCGCACATGCTATTGTGGGTTATTTTTGGTAGAAAGGATTCTCTAAATTTCCACATTGTTTAGGAATTTTTTCCTAATTATTTATGAAATTTTAAGAGCATTTTATGGTTAAGAAGGCATTTTTCATGCATTTTTTACAGGTTTCCCCTAGGCATGCTATCAATTTTCTACCGATTGTCTACTAAAATTCCATTGGGGACAACATGTTGATGCATCGGGTTCTCTCCCATGTGTTGGTGGCATAATTTCCATCTCTCAACTTGGAATTTTCTCTCATATTTTCTCTTTCGCATAGGAACACCCCTTATGTGGGTAGGTTTGATTAAGTAATTAATCATAATTAGTGTATAAACACATTTAGTGATTAATCAACTTGATTAGTGTATAATCTCCCCAATTAGCAGAGGAAGAGAAGAAGGAGATGAGAGAAATATTGAGGAGGTTGTTGATGTGGAGAAGGGGAAGAGACTCTTCCTTCTTTCTCAAGTGATCTAAGTGGCCCTCACTCTTCTTCTCTTGTTTGATTGTCACTTTAGCACAAATGGAGTCGTACATTGGGATATAGTTTACACATTTGAGACTGAGATGGGAATACAAATGCTCCGATATATAGCAACCAAGCTTCTTATTTTGTTAGCTCTCTCTAGCTCTGTTTCTCTCTCTCTTAAAAAGAACCCTAGTTAAACACAAAGGAGGTCATTGAAGATAAAGATTAATCTTTTCTTAACACTAACCTAGACTAACTAAACCCACCTCTAATCACTTGATACTAACCAGCCCTAGGGGGCTCTGATATCAAGCTGAAATTAAGCATTTCTAGGGAGGCTCAAAGCAAGCAATAAACTTCATAATTAAATAATAAGAAAACCACTCAAACAAAGATTAATTAAACCATAATAAAGATACTAATCACATGATGATTGCATTAATCAAGCTCCTAAAATCAGCCCCGTCTACTTTTTGATCATTATCTTCACCTTTTACAAGCAGCCATTCATATCAACCTTTGAGTTAGGACCCTTAGTCTTTCTTCTTCCTTTTTAATGTGCATGTTCTCCCCGCCATCTCACAAGGAGACCTAGCTAGGGAAAAGGTGGAAACACCCCTTGGTCAGTTTCATCCAAGAAATATTTTTCAATGTTTTATGGGCTGCCTCCTTTATAACGAAGGAATTTTAGCATTCACATGCACATGGGGCCTAGGCACATGTAGCTTAGGGCATCTTTATGCATGTAGGATTAGGGCACATGCAGCCTTGGGACTATAAAAGGGCACATGGTGGTCAGGATGATTTTGAGACACTGGATTTTGATTGTTGGCAAAATATTATTATTTCATTTTGTGACAACGTGCGTCATCTATTCTATTTTAGATGGCATCCATTTTTATTGCCAGCATATATAGTTATTCGGATATGTGAAAGCTCCCTTAGGAATATTTAATTTTACAAGAGATGTACACTGGAGTTCTTTAACAGAGGAGGATAATCACATATTTGTGCTAGAGTTGGGCTACTTGCAGTGGTCCACTTTGATGTTGAGGGTCCCTCTCTAGTAAACTCTCGTAGAGGAGGGGCAACATTTTCTCTAAGAAAGGCTGTCTCTCCTGGTTTAGCTGTATTTGTTGAGAACACTTCCATGAATAATGGTTGTCCTTTCCACGTGAGCTCTCGAATCTCCTTCCAATCTAAGGTTCGGTATTCATTGGCCCATTTATCAATGATTCGGTTTATGTGTCCTGCAAGCTTCTCGACTACCACCACAAGTGCTAGAGGAAGATCTAGCTCTGGCAATCTAGTTGTGGCATAATATCCTTCTAAAGAGTCCTTATAGACCTCTTGAAGTGGGTCATCCTGAAAGACCTTTGTCACTGGAATTTGTCGTACAAACTCCCATTGGTTCTCAGTCCCCTGATCCATTTTGCTCTTGCCTTTCCTGTCCCTTTTCAAATTTAGATCTACACAAAGTAAATCATCTATGGATGGCTTTGAGGACTGGGCATTGGATGGTCCAGGCATGTCTGGCTCAATGAGCCAATCATCTCTAGACTCCCTTGCTCTGGAAAGCTTTGATAAGTCTAAGAACTCACTTTTAGAGAGCTCCCCTAATTTGTCCACATTCTCTGGATGATAGGTGACTTCGTAGCGAACACCATCTCCACCCATGTACATGTTACCCTGTTCATTGACTAGAGGTGCTCTATCAAGCTCTGAGAAAAAGTCTGCGATCTTAACGAGATACCGTTGTTATGGATCCCTAAAAATCTCAGCTCCCTAAAGCATTCGTGTAGACATATTGAAGTCTCACATTCATAAGAAGGCATAAGAGTATTCCATCAAGCGGCATTTTCTTTTGTGAAAAGGGCATAGCAAAGCTCTCTTCTTATCATAGTTGTCCTGGAAAGAGTATCAAATTGGGATTCAGAAAAGGTTTCAGCAATATCTGCCAAATTTCCTATCGATTGGGTCCCACTTTCCTGCGTAGGTATTCTAGAAGGTGCCCTAGGCCCTATGGCAGTGTCTATATGACGTCCCGACCGCAAGTGCATAAGGTCAAATTTTAAGGTTTTTTTTCAATTAATTTTTTTTCAAAAAAATCCAAAAATTTTCAAGTTGGCTCAAACTTTGCCAGAATCCATTTTGAACCCCCTCGAACACATTAGGCCAAAAAAATAGCATATTTTTTCGGATCGAAAATCGCCTAAAATTTACCAGTTTCCTATACTAACTCACTATGGGAAAATGGTTCCCAGACCGAAATTTCGACGATGGGTGTCATCTAAATCCTCTCCAAAAGTTAGATAACCTCCCAAATTTTTGCGACAGAAAATGAAAAATTTTCCAGACTCCTTTTTTTTTGCACCCCCTTATCTGGTGCGGTAGCGGTCTTTATAGTGCGGTGTGTGGGTCTCTCCGCGCAGTGCGCTGTTCGGTAGAGCGGCGCCATCGTAGAGCGGTTCTCTCTACCGTGCAATATAGTGCTCATAGAGTACTACCGATCAACAAATGTGATAAGAAACACAATGTCAATCCGAGGACTCGACCCGATTAGTGCATGAAGGCTTATCCCATGAGGGAGAGTTCACATACACAAACCACCACTTGACGATTCAACCATTCAACACCTCAATCAATCTCTCAATCCCTTAAATCCACTACACTAATCAAGACAACAAGCAATGCATAACACTCTCTTAATCCCATTCAAACATTGATTAAATCTTAGCTTTTCCTAATGCCTGCAAATCTATAAGCGTGCATCTACTAACCCACAAGCTTAAGCAAGCAGAGAATGTAACATTCACAAACCCACAAGCTCATAGAGAGAGTCTATCCATGAATAACTCACTGCCAAAGAAGTGGGCAAGAGCTTGCATCAATGGAGACTACACACACACACTACAAGCATGCAGCATACACAAGAGAAAGAAAGAAGCATTCAACTAATCATAGATTAATCTACTTCAATGATGCTAAAACAGATTAAGAGAAAGAAGTGGAGCTATACTCATTGGAGCTTGATGCTCATTAGAGTACAATAGAGAGAGAGTTAGAGAGCTGCCATAGCTTGAGAGCTCAAGAGCTTCACTCAATAGCTTATGAGAATGGCAAAAACGTCCACTTTCTTTAGCTAACCTCTCTTTTGTAGAGAGGTCACTAACCCTAACCCTAGGCCTCTTTCACACATGGGCGGACAGCCCCATAAGTGAGCCTTGCTTAATACACTTAGAACTCTCATTTAGAACCCATATTGGCCTAAAATGATTTACATTGCACTTCGGCACAAAAATATGGAAAAATTATGTGCCTCTTCATGTTCCCATGGCTGTAATCCTGCTCTCTCGCATTAATTGCTTCTGGCCTCCTTCCATAATCCGTGATCCCGTGAGTGTTCCCATGGAACACTTCCCCTTAAAAGAAACAAGATGAAAAAAAAAGGACTCCCCCACTTGATTTCTCTTTATTCTTCTTAAAAAAAAGTCTCACCCTTGATTTCTCTTTATCCTTGTCCTTTAAAAAAATAAGCCTTGACTTCTTCTTTATCCTTCTCCTATTTTTAAATTTTTATTATTACAAAAACCTTGACATCTTCTTTAGCTTTCTCCTATTTTGAATTTATATATATATATATATATATATATATATGCATATAGGGTCGAGAGGAGGGCTATATATATATATATAGCCCTACTCTCGACCCCGCTGCTCCCTCATGACACTATCGAGACCAATCTCATTCCACCGCTCTATGTAGATTTCGGGGTATCTCAATACATGGCACTCGTTGATCCTGGTAGCCAGTCATCCAGCTTTGGGACTTAGAAATTTTTCTAAGTCCAAGTGCCATGTCCAAACATTGGTCCACGCAAAATATTACGAACATATGTACAGAAACATGCCTAGACGTCGCATATATAGACATGTGGGAGGTAGGATTGGAACACATTACCTCCCTCATCCTCCCAAGCTCGTGTCTTACCAACTCCACTATGGTACAACCATGACCAACTCCTGTTTGCACATGTATATAGCCCAGTGTCTATACATAGGCGCCTACACCTGTGGTGGTGGGCGGGGGGCCAGCTACCGACTGTGGGCCCAATCAAATGGGGTGCCACATATTGAGGCACCCCGAAATCTACCTAAAACCTCATTCTGCCTGCCCTCTCTCTCTCTCTACATCCGGCCCTCACCAACGAGTCAATTCTCGTGCGCAATCCACCTAATCTGCACTGATCCGTCATAGGTCCCCCACCATGACCCATCGTCTCTCCAACCCTCATCTCAAACGCCAACGTGGGCCAAATTTGCATGCCCTAGAAGTGCCCGCGCCACTCTACAACTCCGTGCAGTGGCCGCAATGCGTGGTTTTCTTGGTTGAGAGAGCTATGGGGCACCTCAATGCATATATATTTTGCAAGCCTTGGGTCCGGTTTTGGTGTGTTTGCTGGGGGACGGCTGGTCTCAAAGTCTATAAGAAGATGAAGTGGAAGAAGAAGATAGAAAGACTGGTCTCAAAGTCTATAAGAAGATGAAGTGGAGAGGTCGAAGAAGAAGATAGAAAGAGAAAGAAGAAGCACCCATCGTTTACAGCTTGTGTGTAGCAACGCAGCAGGAAGGAAATCCAAGGAGTGCAAGAGGAAGTAGAAGACGTGCAACTGGTCAAGCGGCAAAGAAAGCAGGCCAGTCGTGTCTCCCAAGAGTTGGGCGAGCTGCAACGGTAACAGGTAAAACAGCCCAACCCAAGAAGCTATAACAGGCAGCAGTGGACATTAAAAAATATGACCAAAAAAAAAACAAGAGCGAAAATGGGCAGCAACACAAAAGGTAGAGAGCTCTGTCCCGGCACAGATGGACAAGAAGAAGAGGAGGACGACTGAGATCAAGGGATAGAGAACGAAGATTATCTGCTGTTACCGATGATGAGACAAAGATACAGACAGACTGGCAACGTGAAGCATAAAAAAGACAACTGTGTGCAGTGGAGCCATGAGCATTGGTGCCGCCGTCTTCATCCTCAGTGCAGCTCATCAACGATTGTTTGACGTCGTCTCTATGCGAAAATGTAGGGCACGCCACCTAGCCACCTAGCTAGAGAAGGAGAGAGAGAGAGAGAGAGAGAGAGAGAGAGAGGTGGAGCAAGAGTGGGTCATCCAACAGAGAGATAAGGTAATTACTAGTATATAAAAATAAAATAAAAAACATTACTTTACTAATGTTAGAGTTCCCCTACCCACATCATATTAGAACCCATAAATAGTTTTTTTGTGTGAGGGGGTCTTTAAAAATAAATTTCTTTCCTTGATTTCTTTACAAGCACATCAAATTGGACATAGTCTTCAATTGCAACATCATCTTGAAAACTTACACACCTTCACTTTTATCGCTTCCATCCACAAGTATAAGAAAACATCATGTCCTAGCATAAGAAATATACCACTTTTAAAATTTGAGATTCATGGTATTGGAATGAAAGCTGTATAAATAATATGTATGGTTTATACTCGGTTTATATGTATGCGTGTTGAAGTAAATAATGATTGGATTTTGGTAATTGCCAATTAAGATAAGAATTAGATGTTATTATTGATTAATGAATGACAATTATGTATGGTTTATACTCGGTTTATATGTATGCGTGTTGAAGTAAATAATGATTGGATTTTGGTAATTTCCAATTAAGATAAGCATTAGATGTTATTATTGATTAATGAATGACAAAAAAAAGCTTGATCATGTATTCCTTGTATTGATCCAATCTTTGCCATGGCATTCCTCAAAACTTTTACATCTTCTTACATCATCGAAAGTAACAACAAGTGCATGCAAAGTTTCTTGACTGTACTAACATCATCCAACATCAATACATGTTAATATTGCATAAAGGAAATCGAAACATTGATACCTTAACAGTACACACGGATGAAAGGAAACCAACATTATACATGGATGTAGGGAAACCACAGCTCACTTGTTCCATTATCTTATATTAGAAAGCATCAGTAACTACATTGATACCTTAACATTACACACGGATTAAAGGAAACCAACATTATACATGGATGTAGGGAAACCATAGCTCACTCGTTCCATCATCCTATATTAGAAAGCATCAGTACTACATGTTTTTTCATGGAGTGAAAACATCCGCGTAAACATCCACAAAACTACTATGATTAGAAAAATCAAAACACACTCATGTTGGGTTATAATGGAAATTACTATTGCCTTGCAATAGTGAAAACATCCATGTTGGGTTATAAAGGAAACTACTACTACCTTGCAAGCATATTTACGTTTAAGAACATCATTACTCTTGACCCTTTTTTATACCACCTTCATCACCAACGTAGTATTGAGGGACATTTTTTAAGAAGCGAAGAGCACACATATATTTCCACACAATACCGAATCTAGCACTCATCAATAAGATGTAATAATAAATAATATCACATTTGTCTTGGGTCGCCAGTTCATTGACACCAACATGAAGCATAGGGAGGCATGCCATCGTTGAGGTGTTGGAAGCAAGTTATCAGTTGTGCTTTTGGTGACAATGTGCTAGGAACCCACAAAAGTATACACACAAATGAACATTAGGATCACAACTATGCAAATGCGATTTTGAAAAATGATCCATAACTATGAATGTATGCAAATAGTCGAAGAAAAATCACACACAATAGTGGGAAAGTTTACCAAAGGATCATACAATGAGTCATCCAGCGTCCATGCATGACGATGAGAAATCAAAACATCAAACTCAATGGACTCTCTACAATATGGGGTGGGGGGACTCCATGCAAATGAATAAGATGAAATTATAGAAAATGTGAGATTCACAAAAGAAGGTAAAGTGGCAAATGCACCATCAACATTGTTGAACATAACACTTAAAAAAGGTGGAGGTGTCAACATAACAGATGGAGGAGGATATGGTGGCAAAAGATCTAGAAGAACAATAGGAACTAAAGGGCCATCCGAAGGGATACATAGGGCTTGGGAAAATATGGCTACATCCACTACTACAATGGAGATACTATGAATCTCACACTTGTCCTCCATGCAACATGCAATCACAACATGCCACATCTGCAAATAGAAACCAAAATTTAGGTTAGACATAAGAAATCATGTAATCTAGTACTAAAAAAAACCCTCATGCAACAATGGATGATTGTGAACAACCAAAGGCTTGGGAAAAAAGGTGCAATGCATTATATGACCTAACTAATGCTCAGTCACCACAAACCAACCCACACACTCACAACCACGCCACCAAAAGGGTGAGCATGTATGTTTCCCAATGATAATGAATGCCACACTAAGAACAGAGATACCAATGTCAAAAATGTTAATAACGTGCCACTTCTATCGGCCCTCTCCAAATGCATCCAAATCACCTAGAGATGGTCTCGATGTCAGTTGAGAGTGATTATCCTCCTTTGTTAAAGAACTCCAACGTACATCTCTTGTAAAATTAGATATTTATAAGGGAGCTTTCACATATATATGTTGGCAATAAAAATGGATGCCACCTAAAATAGAATAGATGACGCACGTTGTCACAAAATGAAATAATAATATTTTGCCAACAATCAAAGTCCAGTGTCTCAAAATCATCCTGACCACCACTAGCTCACCTCCCTTATCCAACCCACTTACATTCGCTATGCCAACCACATCAACCATACGAAACTCAATAAATCAAGATGATGCCATCCATACTCTCATGCAAGAATCACCCATGTATGGGTAAAGTAAGCTACGATGGCCCAAATTTAGGAAGGTGTCCCAATCTAAACCCATCTAGGAGAATTTATAAATAATAAAAAATGTGGAAGCTTGGCCCATAAGATCCAAGAAAGATAACTCTATATTGATTAAAATGTGTGGTAAAGGTATCTAAGTACATAGATCATGTGCCCTTTTATAGTCCCAAGGCTGCATGTGCCCTAATCCTACATGCATAAAGATGCCCTAAGCTACATGTGCCTAGGCCCCATGTGCATGTGAATGCTAAAATCCCTTCATTATAAAGGAGGCAGCCATGGAAAATATTTCTTGAATGAAACTGACCAAGGGGTGTTTCCACCTTTTCCCTAGCTAGGTCTCCTTGTGAGATAGCGGGGAGAACATGCACATTAAAAAGGAAGAAGAACGACTAAGGGTCCTAACTCAAAGGTTGATATGAATGGCTGCTTTGTAAAAGGTGAAGATAATGGTCAAAAAGTAGACGGGGCTTGATTAATGCAATCATCATTGATTAGTATCTTTATTATGGTTTAATTAATCTTTTTTTGAGTGGTTTTCTTATTATTTAATTATGAAGTTTATTGCTTGCTTTGAGCCTCCCTAGAAATGCCTAATTTCAGCTTGATATCAGAGCCCCCTAGGGCTGGTTAGTATAAAGTGATTAGAGGTGGGTTTAGTAAGCCTAGGTTAGTGTTAAGAAAAGATTAATCTTTATCTTCAATGACCTCCTTTGTGTTTAACTAGGGTTCTTTTTAAGAGAGAGAGAAACAGAGCTAGAGAGAGCTAACAAAATAAGAAGCTTGGTTGCTATATCGGAGCATTAGTATTCCCATCTCAATCTCAAATGTGTCAACTATATCCCAATGTACGACTCCATTTGTGCTAAAGTGACAATCAAACAAGAGAAGAAGAGTGAGGGCCACTTAGATCACTTGAGAAGAAAGAAGGAAGAGTCTCTTCCCCTTCTCCACATCAACAACCTCCTCAATATTTCTCTCATCTCCTTCTTCTCTTCCTCTGCTAATTGGGGAGATTATACACTAATCAAGTTGATTAATCACTAACTATGTTTATACACTAATTATCATTAATTACTTAATCAAACCTTCCAAGATAAGGGGTGTTCCTACGTGAAAGAGAAAATATGAGAGAAAATTCCAAGTTGAGAGATGAAAATTATGCCACCAACACACGGGAGAGAACCCGATGCATCAACATGCTATCCCCAATGGAATTTTAGTAGAAAATCGGTAGAAAATTGATAGCATGCCTAGGGGAAACCTGTAAAAAATGCATGAAAAATGCCTTTTTAACCATAAAATGCTCTTAAAATTTCATAAATAATTAGGAAAAATTTCCTAAACAATGTGAAAATTTAGAGAATCCTTTCTACCAAAAATAGCCCACAATAGCATGTGCGATATTTTGGTAAAAAATACATAAAGTGCTTATTCAACCATAAAAATAGAGAAAAATAGCATTTTCACTCACGAAGTTTCCCCGCAAGGTCGATACATCCATCCAAGTCGAGAAGCATTGCGTTGTGACATCTATATTGACGTTCCCAATGCATAGATCACCAAAAAAATCTAAAAAATAACATTTTTTGCTTAGTAAATATTAAAATTTACGTTAAAAAATGCTAAAATTTTAGAATAATGAGAGAAAACTTTGAGGAGCTCACTTGTTTTTTTTTGGGTCATATCTTTTAATGTGCACGCCACCTATCATAGTTTGTTGGGTTGGGCTGTTTTACCTATTTTACGGTTGCAGCTCGCCCATCTCTTGGGAGACACGATTGGCCTGCTTTCTTTGCTGCTTAACCAGTTGCACGTCTTGTACTTCCTCTTGCACTCCTTCGATTTCCTTCCTGCTGCGTTGCTACACACAAGTTGTAGATGATGGGTGCTTCTTCTTCCTCTTTCTATCTTTTTCTTCGACCTCTCCACTTCATCTTCTTATAGACTTTGAGATGAGTCTTTCTATCTTCTTCTTTGACCTCTCCACTTCATCTTCTTATAGACTTTGAGACTTGTTGTCCCCCCTAGCAAACGCACCAGAACAGTACCCAAGGCTTGCAAAGTATATATGCATTGAGGTGCCCCATAGCTCACTCAACCAAGAAAACCACGCATTGCGGCCACTGCAGGGAGTTGTAGAGTGGTGCAGGCAGTTCCACGACATGCAAATTTGGCCCAGGTTGGCGTTTGAGGGTTGGAGACGATAAGTTCGTGGGGGCCCATGGACGGATGAGTGCAGATGGGGTGGATTGCGCACGAGAATTGACTCATTGTGAGGGTCGGATGCAGAGAGAGAGAGAGAGAGAGGGCAGAATGAGGTTTTAGGTAGATTATAGGGTGCCTCAATATGTGGCACCTCAATACATGGCACCCCATTTGACTAGGCCCACAGACGGTAGCCGGACCCTCGCCCGTAGGTGTAGGCGCCTATGTATAGACATTGGGTTCTATACATGTGCAAACACGAGTTGGTCATGGTTGTGCCCCATCATGGAGTTGGTAAGGCACGAGCTTGGGATGAGGGAGGTACTATGTTCGAATCCTACCTCCCACATGTCTATACTTACACGCGACTTCTAGGCATGTTTCTGTACATATGCTCGTAACATTTTGCATGGACCAATGTTTGGACATGGCACTTGGACTTAGAAAAATTTCTAAGTCCCAAAGCTAGATGATCTGCTACCGGGATCAACGGGTGCCACATATTGAGGCACCCCAAAATCTACATATAGTGACGGAACGAGGTTGGTCGATGGTGTCGTGAGACCAATGGGGTCAAGAGGAGGGCTATATATATATATAAATTCATAATAGGAGAAAGCTAAAGAAGATGTCACCGTTTTTGTAATAATAGAAAATTAAAAATACGAGAAGGATATAGAAGAAGTCAAGGGTTTTTTTTTTTAAGGACAAGCATAAAGAGAAATCAAGGGTGGAACTTTTTTTTAGAAGAGTAAAGAGAAATCAAGTAAAGTCGTCCTTTTTTTTCATCTTGTTTCTTTTACGGAGAAGGATAAAGAGAAATCAAGGGGGAGTCTTCTATTTTCTTGTTTTGGTTTTTTTTTAAGTTATAATACTTATGCTAAAAATACGAAAGAAGAAGTGAAAAGTAAACTTAAAATGAGAAAAATAAAGTAAAAAATCTATGGGACTTTCTCTTCATTTTTTACAATTAATTTTCTTAATAAGGAGAGAAGAAAAATCAAATTTAGAAAAAAGAAAAAGCGATCTGGGGGTGCATATCTGTGACGAAACAAAGCCCAGGTACAGGATGGGGGGGAGGGGGTTTTCCAAAAAAGAAGAAATAAAATTAAACAAGACTTTAAATATCAGAAAAGTGGTGGTAACCCTACCCCTTTGGAGAGTTACCAGCTGCACCGTGCCCATGAGGAGGACTACCACCACCTTGAAGGGTCCTTGCCAAGCATACACCAATTTTTGAGCCTTTTGATGATTCTTAGAGTTGTAAAGCAAGGCTAAGTCACTTATAGCCGGTGGCGCTCAAGCCATGCTTTGCAACAATGCTACTCTACGTCGATAGCCACATGTAGGCAAGCTGTGGAGTCTCTCTCCAATACTAGGATGAAGGGATAAATTAATGGTTCTTGTATCATTAGTCAAATAAATCTTCCATCCAAGTGTGGGACTGTTGTAAATATGAAAATCCAACATTTATGTTTGAATGGACTCAAAACAAGCTAGGCACAATAACGAGGCAGGAAAGCAAAAAAAACTATCAACAATGTTAAGAACTTTGGAAAAAAATGGGAAATAGTTTAGAGTGAAATTGAAATTTATTTGAAATGTTGATTTAAGATAATTTGGATGAGAAAATACTTTTTATAAATACTAAGAATAATTAAGGAAAAAATGATAATAGAAATTAGTAAAGTGTAGGTAAAGGTATGTAGCATTGTTTAAAAGAAAAGAATTTGGTTATATTTAATACAATAATGGAATGAAAATGAAATTGATTTTATATTTAAAAAAATGGATAGTTTAAGATTCAATATTTTCCCCATACTTGGATGTGAAGCATCGTCCTATTGAACTTTATGAGAACTTCTTATTATCCACATGTCATGTACAAGGCCATTAAAAGATGAAGTGTAAGGCTTTTGGAAAACAATCAAGTGTGACAATGTCTCTACATATGACTTGTAATTAGAGGAGAGGGTGGCATTGTGTGGCATCGTCACTCCAACTATGCCATTTGCCAAAACACATCGTACCTTAGTGATGTTTAAGGAGGCATTAGTATGGAATGAGGGAGGCATATCATGTGGAGTTTTTGTGATGGGATATTCACATTAGAAAGTTTTGGGAATAATGAAATTGACGAAGGTCTTTAAAAATAAATTTCTTTCCTTCATATCTTTACAAGCACATCAAATTGGACATAGTCTTCAATTGCAACATCATCTTGAAAGCTTACACACCTTCACTTTTATCGCTTCCATCCACAAGTATAAGAAAACATCATGTCCTAGCATAAGAAATATACCACTTTTAAAATTTGAGATTCATGGTATTGGATTGAAAGCTGTATAAATATTATGTATAGTTTATACTCGGTTTATATGTATGCCTGTTCAAGTAAATTATGATTGGATTTTGGTAAGTGCCAATTAAGATAAGCATTAGATGTTATTATTGATTATGTTTTGACCTTGTATTTTTTACCTCGTACTGATAGTCACGAGCTAGACAATTGATGAAAATCCCACACACGTATGATCATCAGACTTGGCTTTGGCAGTCAATTGTCTAAACTTCTACACAATTGTCTGGATGGAGGATGTACTGAGAGTATAGGGAATATATCCTCACAAGGATTGGATGCCTTTGCTTGTGCAACTATGTCCATTTATAGTGCTACAGGTAGTGCGGTGGACACGTCCAAGATGTGGGCGGCTATGCTTATTGATGCGGCTCACCACCCACGTATTCATAACGCGTCCCTCACCGCCCACGTATTCATAACGCGTCCCCACCGACCACCGCCCACTAATGATGAATTTAGGACCTGAGGGAATATCCATTTCGGGTCGGGGGCCCCGGAGCCTAGCTAATGCTTATACACCTCATCATCTCCTAACCATCAACGGTCACAGCTACTACGACCCCTTCTAGCATCTAAGCTGGGGTTTCCACTAAAGATATGTGCACCAATGGCTTCTCCTCATAATGGGGGCCGTACAAATGTGCACCACACATCAATGTGAGATACATGTTAAGAGGTAGGCATTGAACATATACTAACACTAATGCCCTCTTCAATTCATCATAAGCTTGACACTCCTTGTTCCATTCAAAGACAATCAAATGCTTATACAATGGCCTAGCGATATCATCATAGAACATGATAAACCTCTAGTAATAGCCTACGTGTCCCATAAACTGTTGTACTCCCTTGTAGTTGGTGGTGGTGGGATAACTCTAGTATACGTTTGTGGAAATCCCATTTTTGGACACTATATGTCCTAATATCACTCCACGCTTTACCCAAAATTGGCATTTCAAATCGTTTAAAGATATATAATATAGTCGACACCATTTAAACACCTTCTTTAGGCAAGCTAGATGTTCCAACCATTACAAATGCACACAGAGGTCATCAATGAACACCTACAACTAGTTTTATAGGTAATCCTTTGAAAGTGGTGCTCATCATTAGTTAGACCTGTTCATTGAATGTTGTAGGAGCCTAAATGGCATGACCTTATCATCAAAGGTTTCCTATGTGTGGTGGTGTGTAAGAAATTTTATGTTGATCCTCTCGTCGTGTAATGGATGCCTGGTTTGAGAATCCTTCCTCAAAATATTGTAGGCTTTTATGCCCGCCACCCTTTTCAAAACATGTTTTATGTACGGTGATGGTGCTAGGTAATGATCTCTACAGGTTATTGCATTCACCTTCTTTAAGTCGACACACATACAAAGCTTCTTGTTTTTCTTGGGTATAATAACAATTAGTGATATTCAATCTCTATGCTCAAATTTTTAAATAAAATCTACAGCAATGAGTTTGTCAAATTCCTCTTGCTAAGTATTTTGGATTCATTTGGTAAGGACATTGGTTGACTAGCCTTGAACTTTTCATGGTAGGGATGATGTTATGCTACACCACTTTTTGT
Organism: Cibotium barometz; assembly: GCF_041138505.1. Lineage (NCBI taxonomy): Eukaryota > Viridiplantae > Streptophyta > Polypodiopsida > Cyatheales > Cibotiaceae > Cibotium > Cibotium barometz. The sequence continues at coordinate 43,525,396 of NC_141072.1, forward strand.
GGCACTCCTTTCATGTCTTTATAGCTCCAAGAAAAGTAGTCCTTGAACTCTTTTAAAAGAGCAATACCTCTTCCTCCTGTAGGGTTAGGTCCGTGTGGCAATGAAGAGTGGTTTGGGATCCTCTCATCAGACTCTATAATATCTACCTCTTTTACCTCTGTAGGTCCATCATATGAGATCCCTATTTGTTCACCCTTAGGTGAACTACTTTCCTTTCATCAACATTAAAGGATTTTAAGTGCCTTGGAACCTTCAGGCAAGTCTGTCTCCTTATTATTCTCCTCTTTTCCTACCAAATCTCTTTTTGTTTCTCATTCTACATCAGCCAAGGCTTTGTTTTGTTTCTTTCTCTTTGATCTTGTGAGCTTAGGAGGGTCGTGGCTCACTTTTGGCTCTTGTGGTGTTTATAACATTACCCTGCTTCCCAATTCTTAGAGAATTCATTGTGGAATTTCAGTGGCTTTGTAGTCCCTTAAAGCACTCACAAAACTGGGCTCTAGGCATGCAAAATATATGTATTGAGGTGCCCCATAGCTTAAAAAATAAGCAAGGATTCTCTCTCCCAACCAAGAAAACCACCCACAACCACACTCAGCAATCAAGAGAGGAACAAGAAATCATCTTCAATATCATCCTCACTATTACTCTCTCCTTCCATATTGCAAGAAGACTCACACACAAATACAGGTTTGCTGCAAAGAGCCAAAGAGAGGGAGAAAGAAACTCGCAAAAGGTAGAAGAAGAAGTTGAAAGGAAGTTACAACCACCTCCTCCAACCACCCATCACACGACTCCTCCTTCCATCTTTTTGCATTATTTGAAAATTTTTATCTTACGTGGTTTTCTGGACCTTAGGAAATGGACTTATTCAATAGCCATGACAAATTACATTGTAATTTGCATTTGGATCATAAAATAATATGATTTGATAGCCAAATTGCTAAAAATTTGTCGATGTAGACCATATTGTGGATTGCGCACAAGAATTTACTCGTTGGTGAGGGTAGGATGTAGAGAGAGAGAGAGAGGGTAGGCGGAATAAGGTTTTAGGTAGATTTCTGGGTGCCTCAATATGTGGCACCCCATTTGAAAGGGCCCACATCCGGTAGCTGGCCCCCTGCGCGCAGGTGTAGGCGCCTATGTATAGACACTGGGCTATATACATGTGCAAACAGGAGTTGGTCATGGTTGTGCCATAGTGGAGTTGGTAAGGCACGAGCTTGGGAGGATGAGGGAGGTATTGTGTTCAAATCCTACCTCCCACATGTCTATATACGCGACGTCTAGGCATGTTTATGTACATATGTTCGTAATATTTTGCATGGACCAATGTTTGGACATGGCACTTGGACTTAGAAAAATTTCTAAGCCCCAAAGCCGGATGACTGGCTACCAGGATCAACGGGTGCCACGTATTGAGGTACCCCGAAATCTACATAGAGCGGTGGAACGAGGTTGGTCAATAGTGTCGTGAGGGAGCAACGGGGTCAAGAGTAGGGCTATATATATATATATAGCCCTCCTCTCGACCCTATATATATATATATATATATATATATATATATATATATAAATTCAAAATAGGAGAAAGCTAAAGAAGATGTCAAGGTTTTTGTAATAATAAAAAATTAAAAATAGGAAAAGGATAAAGAACAAGTCAAGGCTTATTTTTTTAAAGGACAAGGACAAAGAGAAATCAAGGGTGGGACTTTTTTTTAAGAAGAATAAAGAGAAATCAAGTGGGGGAGTCCTTTTTTTTCATCTTGTTTCTTTTAAGGAGAAGGATAAAGAGAAATCAAGTGGGAGTCTTCTATTTTCTTGTTTTGGTTCTTTATAAAGTTATAATACTTACGCTAAAAATACGAAAGAAGAAGTGAAAAAAAAATTAAAATGAGAAAAATAAAGTAAAAAATCTATGGGACTTTCTCTTCATTTTTTACAATTTGTTTTCTTGATAAGGAGAGAAGAAAAATCAAATTTAGAAAAAAGAAAAAGTGATTTGGGGGTGCATACCTGATGAAAGAAAGCCGAGGGACAGGATGGGGGAGAGGGGTTTTTTCAAGAAAGAAGAAATAAAATTAAACAAGACTTTAAATATCGGAAAAGAAAAAAGCACTATGCACCACCTCCACTTTGTCACAGTGCTTCACCTTGGGCCAATTCCTCTTCACGTGTGACCTGTTAACCAATGGCAACCCTACCCCTTGGAGAGTTGCTAGAGCTGCACTGTGCCCATGAGGAGGATTATCACCACCTTGAAGGTTCCTTGACAAGCATTAGCCACATGCAGGCTAGGATGAAGGGATAAATTAATGGTTCTTGTATCATTAGTCAAATAAATCTTCCATCCAAGTGTGGGATTGTTGTAAATATGAAAATCCAATATTTATGTTTGAATGGATGCAAAACAAGCTAGGCACAGTAACGAGGTAGGAAAGCGGAAAAAACTATATCAACAATGTCAAGAACTTTGAAAAAAAATGGGAAATAGTTTAGAGTGAAATGGAAAATGATTGAAATGTTGATTTAAGATAATTTGGATGAGAAAATACTATTTAAAAATACTAAGAATAATTAAGGAAAAAAATGATAATACAAATTAGTAAAGTGTAGGTAAAGGTATGAAGCATTGTTAAAAAGAAAAGAATTTGGTTATATTTAATACGATAATGGAATGAAAATGAAATTGATTTCACGTATTAAAAAAATGGATGATTTAAGATTCAATATTTTCCCCATACTTGGATGTGAAGCATCGTCCTATTGAACACTTTATGAGAACTTCTTATTATCCACATGTCATGTACAAGGCCATTAAAAGATGAAGTGTAGTAAGGCTTTATGGAAAACAATCAACTGTGACAATGTCTCTACATATGACTTGTAATTGGAGGAGAGGGTGGCATTGTTTGGCATCGTAGGGTGGCAACATCACTCCAACTATGCCATTTGCCAAAACACATCGTACCTTAGTGATGTTTAAGGAGGCATTAGTATGGAATGAGGGAGGCATTTCATGTGGAGTTTTTGTGATGGGATATTCACATTAGAAAGTTTTGGGAATAATGAGATTGATGAAGGTCTTTAAAAATAAATTTCTTTCATTGATATCTTTACAAGCACATCAAATTGGACATAGTCTTCAATCGCAACATCATCTTGAAAACTTACACACCTTCACTTTTATTGCTTCCATCCACAAGTATAAGAAAACATCATGTCCTAGCATAAGAAATATACCACTTTTAAAATTTGAGATTCATGGTATTGAAATGAAAGCTCTATAAATAATATGTATGGTTTATACTTGGTTTATATGCATGCATGTTTAAGTAAATTATGATTGGATTTTGGTAAGTGCCAATTAAGATAAGCATTAGATGTTATTATTGATTAATGAATGATGAAAAAAAAGCTTGATCATGTATTCCTTATATTGATCCAATCTTTGCCATGGCATTCCTCAAAACTTTTACATCTTCTTACATCATCGAAAGTAACAACAAGTGCATGCAAAGTTTCTTGACTATACTAACATCATCCAACATCAATACATGTTAATATTAAATAAAGAAAATTGAAACATTGATACCTTAACATTACACACCGATGAAAGGAAACCAACATTATACATGGATGAAGGGAAACCATAGCTCACTCGTTCCATCATCTTATATTAGAAAGCATCAATACTACATGTTTTTTCATGGAGTGAAAACATCCGTACAAACATCCACAAAACTACTATGATAAGAAAAATCAAAACACACGCATGTTGGGTTACAATGGAAATTACTATTGCCTTACAATAGTGAAAACATCCATGTTGGGTTACAAAGGAAACTACTACTACCTTGCAAGCATATTTATGTTTAACTCTTGACCCTTTTTTTATACCACCTTCATCACCAACGTAGTATTGAGGGACATTTCTTAAGAAGCAAATAGCACACATGTATTTCCAGACAATACCAAATCTAGCACTTATCAATAAGATGTGATAATAAATAATATCACATTCGTCTTGGGTCGCTAGTTCATTGATACCAACATGAAGCATAGGGAGGCATGCCATCGTTGAGGTGTTGGAAGCAAGTTATTGGTTGTGCTTTTGGTGACAATGTGCTAGGAACCCACAAAAGTATACACACAAATGAACATTAGGATCACAACTATGCAAATGCGATTTTAAAAATGATCCATAACTATGAATGTATGCAAATAGGAAAAGAAAAATCACACACAATAGTGGGAAAGTTTACCAAATGATCATACAATGAGTCATCCAGCGTCCATGCATGACGATGAGAAATCAAAACATCAAACTCAATGGACTCTCTACAATATGGGGTGGGGGGACTCCAAAAAATGAATAAGATGAAATTATAGAAAATGTGAAATTCACAAAAGAAGGTAAAGTTGCAAATGCACCATCAACATTGTTGAACATAACACGATGTCAGTTGTTCTCTTTATCCTTGTCCTTTAAAAAAATAAGCCTTGACTTCTTCTTTATCCTTCTCCTATTTTTAATTTTTCATTATTACAAAAACCTTGACATCTTCTTTAGCTTTCTCCTATTTTGAATTTATATATATATATATATATATATATATATATAGGGTCGAGAGGAGGGCTATATATATATATATATATATATAGCCCTACTCTTGACCCCGTTGCTCCCGCACGACACTATCGACCAACCTCGTTCCACCGCTCTATGTAGATTTTGGGGTACCTCAATACGTGGCACCCGTTGATCCCGGTAGCCAGTCATCTGGCTTTGGGACTTAGAAATTTTTCTAAGTCCAAGTGCCATGTCCAAACATTGGTGCATGCAAAATATTACGAATATATGTATAGAAACATGCCTAGACATCACGTATATAGACATGTGGGAGGTAGGATTTGAACACAATACCTCCCTTATCCTCCCAAGCTCGTGCCTTACCAACTCCACTATGGCACAACCATGACCAACTCCTGTTTGCACATATATATAGCCCAGTGTCTATACATAGGCACCTACACCTATGGGTAGGGGGCCAGCTACCGGCTGTGGGCCCAGTCAAATGGGGTGCAAGATATTGAGGCACCCCGAAATCTACCTAAAACCTTATTCCACCTGCCCCCCCCTCTCTCTCTCTCTCTCTCTACATCCTACCCTCACCAACAAGTAAATTCTTGTGCGCAATCCTCCCCATCTGCACTCATCCGTTACAAGCCCCCACCACGACCCATCGACTCCAACCCTCATCTGAAACGCCAACCTCGGCCAAATTTGCATGCCCTAGAACTGCCCACGCCGCTCTACAGCTCCCTGCAATGGCCGCAATGCATGGTTTTCTTGGTTGAGAGAGCTCTTGGCCACCTCAATGCATATATATTTTGCAAGCCTTGGGTCCGGTTTTGGTGCGTTTGCTGGGGGACGGCTGGTCTCAAAGTCTATAAGAAGATGAAGTGGAGAGGTTGAAGAAGAACATAGAAAGAGTGGTCTCAAAGTCTATAGGAAGATGAAGTGGAGAGGTCGAAGAAGAATATAGAAAGGGAAAGAAGAGCACCCATTGTCTACAACTTGTGTGTAGCAACGCAGCAGGAAGGAAATCCAAGGAGTGCAAGAGGAAGTAGAAGACGTGCAAACGGTCAAGTGGCAAAGAAAGCAGTCCAATCATGTCTCCCAAGAGTTGGGCGAGCTGCAACACAAAAGGCAGAGAGCTATGTCCTGGCACAAAAGGCAGAGAGATCTGTCCCGCGCCGCTGTCTTTGTCCTCAGTGATCATCGACTCTACTGCAGCTCATCAATGATTGTTTGACGTCGTCTCTACGCGAAAATGTAGGGCACGCCACCTAGCTAGAGAAGCAGAGAGAGAGACAAAGAGGTGGAGCAAGAGTGGGTCATCAAACAGAGAGATAAGGTAATTATTAGTATATAAAAATAAAATAAAAAACCTTACTTTGCTAATGTTACAGTACTGCCCCTACCCACATCATATTAGAACCCGTAGTTAGTTTTTTTGTGTGAGGGGATCGATATATATATATATATATTTTAACACATACCCACATCGTCACGTAGATGGCATCAAACCCGGGTCCTCTCGATGGAACCCAACCATTCTATCAACTCAACTATACACTCCTGGACCCATAGTTAGTTTATGCATAATAAACCCCCTTCCTTTCAAAATAAAAAAACCACATGTGGAGAGCTTCAAGATATATTTTAGGAGGGGGAGAGCTAATTTCAAGTTGATTTTATGTTGGAGATTCAATCATGGTTCATCTCATGGTTTATATGCTTCAAGATGATAGAGTTTATTGCTTTCTTTGCTCAAGGTGTGGGCATACTTGTGTTTATCTGGGGGAGGTTCTTTTGCCTTGTTCTTTCAAAGTCAATGTGGTGGATCTTTATAAAGTTTTGGTGTTGATTGAAGAGTTGAAGTTGGAGATAGTGTGAGTGTGAAGTGTGTGTGAGAAGAGTTGGTGTTTCTGAGGAATGACGAGACCAGAAGTAAAGTAAAGTGGAGTGTTCAAGATGCGGAGCTCTTGGTACTTACTACAAGGAAAAGTGTTTTTTGAATGCTCACGGGGTACGTTCACAACTAAGTGGAGGAGTAATATTAACCCCTATTTTTAATATCCATTATTTGGCATAACTTTATGGTCTACATCGATAAATTTTTAGCAATTTGGCTATCAAATCATATTATTTTATGATCCAAATGCAAATTACATGGCTATTTAGCGGGTCCACAATTGTAAAAGCCATGGACAATGTGTGTGTGTGTGTGTGTGTTTCTAAAACAAATTGAAAGTTTGTAGAAGTTTCAATTTACATTTGAATAAGTCCATTTCCTAAGGTCCAGAAAACCATGTAAGACAAGAATTTTGAAATAATGCAAAAAGATGGAAGGAGTCATGTGATGGGTGGTTGGAGGAGGTGGTTGTAACTTCCTTCTTTCAACTTCTTCTTCTACCTTTTGCGAGTTTCTTTCTCCCTCTCTTTGGCTCTTTGCAGCAAACCTCTATTTGTGTGTGAGCCTTCTTGCAATATGGAAGGAGAGAGTAATAGTGAGGATGATATTGAAGACGATTTCTTGTTCCTCTCTTGATTGCTGAGTGTGGTTGTGGGTGGTTTTCTTGGTTGAGAGAGAGAATCCTTGCTTATTTTTTAAGCTATGGGGCACCTCAATGCATATATTTTGCATGCCTGCAGCCCAGGTTTGTGAGTGCTTGAAGGGACTACAAAGCCACTGAAATTCCACAATGAATTCTTTAAGATTTGGGGAGCAGGGTAATGTTATAAACACCACAAGAGCCAAAAGTGAGCCACGACCCTCCTAAGCTCACAAGATCAAAGAGAAAGAAACAAAACAAAGCCTTGGCTAATGTAGAATGAGAAACAAAAAGAGATTTGGTAGGAAAAGAGGAGAATAATAAGGAGACAGACTTGCTCGAAGGTTCCAAGGCACTTAAAATCCTTTAATGTTGATGAAAGGAAAGTAGTTCACCTAAGGGTGAACAAATAGGGATCTCATATGATGGACCTACAGAGGCAAAAGAGGTAGATATTACAGAGTCTGATGAGAGGATCCCAAACCAGTCTTCATAGCCACATGGACCTAACCCTACAAGAGGAAGAGGTATTGCTCTTTGAAGAGAGTTCAAGGACTACTTTTCTTGGAGCTATAAAGACATGAAAGGAGTGCCACAAAAAGTGGTGTAGCATAACATCATCCCTACCATGAAAAGTTCAAAGGCTAATCAAGCAATGCCCTTACCAAATGAATCCGAAATACTTAGCAAGAGGAATTTGACAAACTCATTGCTGTAGATTTCATTTAAAAATTTGAGCATAGAGATTGAATATCACTAATTGTTATTATACCCAAGAAAAACAAGAAGCTTTGTATGTGTGTCGACTTAAAGAAGGTGAATGCAATAACCTGTAGAGATCATTACCCAGCACCATCAGCGTACATAAAACATGTTTTGAAAAGGGTGGCGGGCATAAAAGCCTGTGGAAGGATTCTCAAACCATGCATCCATTACACGAGAGGATCAACATAAAATTGCTTACACACCACCACACATAGGAAACCTTTGCAGATAAGGTCATGCCATTTAGGCTCCTACAACATTCAATGAACACCTCTAACTAATGATGAGAAGTACTACCTATAAAACTAGTTAAAGGTGTTCATTGATGACCTCTGTGTGCATTTGTAATGGTTGGAACATCTAGCTTGCCTAAAGAAGGTGTTTAAATGGTGTCGACTATATTATATATCTTTAAACGATTTGAAATGCCAATTTTGGGTAAAGCGTGGAGTGATATTAGGATATATAGTGTCCAAAAATGGGATTTCAACTGATGATAGAAAACATATACTAGAGTTATCTCACCACCACCAACTACAAGGGAGTACAACAGTTTATGGGACACGTAGGCTATTAGTAGAGGTTTATCATGTTCTATGATGATATCGCTAGGCCATTGTATAAGCATTTGATTGTCTTTGAATGGAACAAGGAGTGTCAAGCTTATGATGAATTCATAGATGAGTTGGTAAGGCACGAGCTTGGGATGAGGGAGGTACTATGTTCGAATCCTACCTCCCACATGTCTATACTTACACACGCGACTTCTAGGCATGTTTTTGTACATATGTTTGTTTGCATGGACCAATGTTTGGACATGGCACTTGGACTTAGAAAAATTTCTAAGTCCCAAAGCTGGATGATCGGCTACCAGGATCAACGGGTGCCACGTATTGAGGCACCCCGAAATCTACATAGAGTGACGGAACGAGGTTGGTCAATGGTGTCGTGAGGGACCAATGGGGTTGAGAGGATGGCTCAGCCAAGGCTTTATTTTGTTTCTTTCTCTTTGATCTTGTGAGCTTAGGAGGGTCGTGGCTAACTTTTGGCTCTTATGGTGTTCAGTGGCTTTGTAGTCCCTTCAAGCACTCACAAAATTGGGCTCAAGGCATGCAAAATATATGCATTGAGGTGCCCCATAGCTTAAAAAATAAGCAAGGATTCTCTCTCTCAACCAAGAAAACCACCCACAACCACACTCAGCAATCAAAAGAGGAACAAGAAATCATCTTCAATATCATCCTCACTATTACTCTCTCCTTCCATATTGCAAGAAGGCTCACACACAAACAGAGGTTCCCTGCAAAGAGCCAATGAGAGGGAGAAAGAAACACGCAAAAGGTAGAAGAAGAAGTTGAAAGGAAGTTACAACCACCTCCTCAAACCACCCATCACATGACTCCTTCCATCTTTTTGCATTATTTGAAAATTCTTGTCTTACATGGTTTTCTAAACCTTAGGAAAAGGACTTATTCAAATGTAAATTGAAACTTCTACAAACTTTCAATTCGTTTTAGAAACACACACACACACACACACATTGTCCATGGCTTTTACAATTTTGGACCCGCTAAATAGCCATGACAAATTACGTTGTTATTTGCATTTGGATCATAAAATAATATGATTGGATAGCCAAATAGCTAAAAATTTATCGATGTAGACCATAAAGTTGTGCCAAATAATGGACAAAAATAGGGGTTAATATTCCTCCTCCACTTAGTTGTGAACGTACCCTCCGTGAGCATTCAAAAAACACTTTGCCTTGGAGTAAGCACCTCATGTCGATGAAAAATTTCGCATCTTGAACACTCCACTTTACTTTACTTCACGTCTCTTCATTCCTCAGAAACACCAACTCTTCTCACACACTTCACACTCACACTATCTCCAACTTCAACTCTTCAACACCAACACTTTATAAAGATCCACCACTTTGACTTTGAAAGAACAAGGCAAAAGAACCTCCCCCAAATAAACAAAAGTATGCCCACACCTTGAGCAAAGAAAGCAATGAACTCTATCATTTTGAAGCACATAAACCATGAGATGAATCTCAAACATAAAATCAACTTGAAATTAGCTCTTCCCTTCCTAAAATATATATTGAAGCTCTCCACGTTGTGTGGATAAAATAGAGGCTGATAATGTGTACACACTGTGCAGAGTACTCAGAGTGTCAGGAAATATGTAACTAGTTTGGGTCAGCTCTGAGTTTGGTTTGAGATAAAATCTGCTGAGTAAGGGAAGTGAAGGCATGACCATCAGTATTGATGAAGGAAGTGGATGCAGGTGCTAATGCCATCTAAACAAAGGATAAATGGCATGAGTGGTATTTACGAAAACTGACTTAAGGTAGTGTAAGTAGCTCTGAATGAATTAAATTTAATATGAAGTCTAAGGTTTGGAGGTTCTAGAGAATGAGGGAAGGTGGCAGCTGCCAATATCACCTTGGAAGGTTCCCCTCATTGCACGCACCAGGTAGTATGGGAGAAGCCACGTGTCAACACAAGAGGAGATTTACTATATGCGGGAGGTGCAGCGGGAGAAAGGTGCTGCTGGGGAGTGCGCAAAAGAGAGACAAGCATGGAGAGCAAGAAAAAAGCCAAATGTGCACCAGGAAGAAGAAAAAGGAGCCGCCTGGGAAGCAGCCACACGGAGGAGTCGAGGTGAAGAGAGCTGAAAGGTGGGGGAGCATCCACAGCAAGAAGGCAAGGTTGGGAAGGTGTCGACAAAAAGGTGCAAGGACAAATTTGAGATTGGGTGACTTGCTCTGCAAGGAGCCGCCTCAGGTAACGAAGACCTTTGGACGTGTAGCTACTTGGTGTGACGCCTGATAGTGAGGAAGCTAGGCTAACTGCAGTGAAGTAGTGAAGGGGAGGAAGTGTGTTGGGCTATTTTTGTTTTAGGTGCCGGCGGTGGCTGGTAAGAAAGGTAGGAGTCTAATTGTGGCGAGCAAGTGGGGGCTGGCGCAGCTGCTAACGCCGGAGAGGAAAGTTGCCTTACTTTTGTATTGGCGAAGGCTGGTGGTGACGGAGACAAGCGCTGGTGTTGGGACCGCCAGTTCGAAGTGGTAGCACACTGAGAGGAGGATTGGGCTGGCAGCAACTACAGGACAACTTGGAGTTCAAGAAGCAGAAAAACATGGGAGCAGTGTAGCAGTGAAGCAGAGAGTGATGATAGTATTGCTGCTGCAGTGTTTGGTGACAAGGGGGGTTGCTGTGTATAGCTGTGCAGAGCTGATTTGAGAAGTGAGAGAAAGAGGGTGTGTGTGTGGTTTTTGTGGGTTACTACCTTCTGGAGTTTTAGGCCAGGGGTGTTGGTTTTGTTGTTTATGATCTTGGGTTTGGTGTTCGGGGTGTGTTTGTATCTGAGTATGGAAGTGTGACACTCTATAAAGGCGTAAACAGCTTTACTGCTTCTATGTCATCACTTTTTGGTGCCTCCACAGAGGAAGAAAATTCCTTCGATTTGTGAAAGAGAACAGGGGTTTGTGTGAAGAAAGATTTGGGAAATGGCTCAAGATTTTCAGGAGTATTGGGGATTGCCACAGGAGAGTGCAATCAGGTTTTTGGAGAAGATGGAGTTTACAGCCTTAATGAAAGACAGGAAAACCCCGGAGATCATTTCTCAAATTTTGACTTATTGCTTGTAGGGTGATGCAAAAGCATGGCTATAGATGTTTGTGACTACACACAGGAATGTTCATCAACAGGATCTTGAGTACCGTGTAGCCAGAGCTGCATTTTTGGCACAGTTTGCTCGTGTGAGGAGTCCAAATGAAGTATGGAAGGAGTTGTGTAACATTCAGCAGAAGGATGGTCAGGATGTGGATCAGTATCTGCTGATAGAGTTTGGTAGACTGTGGAGTCTATGGTGTGAGGCTTTGATTCCTGAAGTACCCCCACAGATGATAAAGAGAGACCGGTTTGTGGCTGGTCTCTGGAGCCAACCCTCCATCTAAAGGTGGAGCTGAAGAACCTGGACAGCTTTGAGGAGGCTGTCAGAGTTGCTCAAGAGAAGGAGTGGAAGGTGAAGCGTCTGAGAGGCAGATGGGAATACAGGAAGAGCCGAAGAAGTTTGTGAAGATGCCAGAGATTGAGAGTATGCATCTTGAAAGAGAAACTGCTGTTGTTCCTGAACAGGAGGACACTTTGAAGAGAGACATTCATGATGCAGTGGAACTCATGAAGTCTCTAAGTCTGAATTGGATGGAAGCAGGTGGAAAGGGAAGAAGCTGAGGTGCACCAAATAATAGAAGAGACAATATGTCAACAGGTGAAGGGAATATGGGAGGAACAGGGAGAGGACGGGGCTATTATTTAAGCAATGTCCAATGCTGGAACTGTGGGGAGCGGGGACATATCAGTCCTCACTGTGATAAACCACCCAGAGCAGGTGGTGGAATGTATCCCGTGATGCAAAGAACTAATGATAGATGAGGAGATCACAGTGTTGAGGTAAAGGATCCAAATCAGCCCTCTACCAGTGGAGTTAAATGGGAGGATAAAGGAAAGGGACTGGCTGTCAGCTTGATAGGAGTGGAGACCATTCCAGAGTATGCCTGTGGCCACCAAGAGGACAAGAAGTACAATGGCGGAAGCTGAACCATCTTCTAAGAAAGGAAAACATGTCCAATTTGACATAAGCCCTCAACCAGAGAAGAAGAAAAGGAAGCCAAGAAGACATTATAAAACTTCAGATTTGCATATCGATCAAGGTCAGGAGGAATATACATTGATGGGAGATTTAAAGGGAAGAGCAGCCAATATAACTTTCGCCCAATTGCTTGGATTGTGTCCGAAGCTCAAGAGAGAGTGGAAGAGGTTGGCAAATCCGAGGAAAACAAATGAGCAAGAGCCCACACAAGGTGAAATGGAGCTAATGTCTGTGGGAAGACCTTCCTGATATTTGTCCATCGGTTGATGCTTGGTGTGGAAGTGTGAGTGTTGGAGAAGCATATGCAGATGGCGGTGCACAAATCAGTGTAATGACTCAGTCCTGTATGGAGAGATTGGGGTTAAATCTAAATGCTAGTTCAGATTTTAGACTCCGTTTGGCCAATCATGCAAAAGTGAAGTGTCTGGGTATATGTACAGAAGTGCGAGTGACTCCTTTTGGTGTGGTTTGCAGCATAAATTGCCATATTATTTGCCAGTCTGTCTGTATCTTCATCTCATCATCGGCAACAGCAGATAATGTTCGTTCTCAATCCCTTGATCCCAGTCGTCCTCCTCTTCTTCTTCTCCATCTCTGCACAGGGACAGAGCACTCTGCCTTTTGTGTTGCTGCCCATTTTCTCACTTGTTTTTTTTTTGTCATATTTTTTAATGTGCACGGCCACCTATTATAGCTTGTTGGGTTGGATTGTTTTACCTATTATGGTTGCAGCTCGCCCATCTCTTGGGAGACACGATTGGCCTGCTTTCTTTGCCGCTTGACCGGTGTTGCACATCTTCTACTTCCTCTTGCACTCCTTGGATTTCCTTCCTGCTATGTTGCTACACACAAGTTGTAATGATGGGTGCTTCTTCTTCCTCTTTCGATCTTCTTCTTCGACCTCTCCACTTCATCTTCTTATAGACTTTGAGACCAGCCGCCCCTAGCAAATGCACCAAAATCGGACCCAAGGCTTGCAAAATATATATGCATTGAGGTGTCCCCCATAGCTTTCTCAACCAAGAAAACCATGCATTGCGGCCACTGTAGGGAGTTGTAGAGCGACGGGGGCAGTTCCAGGGCATGCAAATTTGGCCCAGGTTGGCGTTTGAGATGAGGGTTGGAGAGGATGGGTCATTTGGCGGCCCATGATGGATCAGTGCAGATGGGGTGGATTTTGCACGAGAATTGACTCGTTGGTGAGGGTCGGATGCAGAGCGAGTGAGAGGCCGGGTGGAACGAGGTTTCAGGTAGATTACGAGGTGCCTCAATATGTGGCACCTCAATACATGGCACCCCATTTGGCTGGGCCCACAGACGATAGCCGGACCCCTGCCCGCAGGTGTAGGCGCCTATGTATAGACATTGGGTTATATACATGTGCAAACACGAGTTGGTCATGGTTGTGCCATAGTGGAGTTGGTAAGGCACGAGCTTGGGTTGAGGGAGGTACTATGTCAAATCCTACCTCCCACATGTCTATACACGCGACTTCTAGGCATGTTTCTATACATATGTTCGTAACATTTTGCATGGACCAATGTTTGGACATGGCACTTGGACTTAGAAAAATTTCTAAGTCCTAAAGCGGGATGACCGGCTACTGGGATCAATGGGTGCCACATATTGAGGCACCCCAAAATCTACACAGAGTGGCAGAATGAGGCTGGTTGATGGTGTCGTGAGGGAGCAACGGGGTCGAGAAGAGGGCTCTATATATATATATATATAAATTCAGAATAGGAGAAAGCTAAAGACGATGTCTTCGTTTCTTTAATAATAGAAAATTAAAAATAGGAGAAGGATAAAGAAGAAGTCAAGGGTTATTTACTAAAAGGACAAGGATAAAGAGAAATCAAGGGTGGGACTTTTTTTTTAGAAGAGTAAAGAGAAATCAAGTAGAGGAGTCCTTTTTTTTTCATCTTGTTTCTTTTAAGGAGAGGGATAAAGAGAATTCAAGGAGGAGTCTTCTATTTTCTTGTTTTGGTTTTTTTTAAGTTATAATACTTACGCTAAAAATACGAAAGAAGAATTGAAAAGTAAACTTAAAATGAGAAAAATAAAGTAAAAAATCTATGGGACTTTCTCTTCATTTTTTACAATTAATTTTCTTGACAAGGAGAGAAGAAAATTCAAATTTAGAAAAAAGAAGAAGCTTTAAGGGGTGCATATCTGTGACGAAACAAAGAGCAACAGGAAGGGGGGGAGGGGGTTTTCCAAAAAAGAAGAAAAAATATTAAACAAGACTTTAAATATCAGAAAAGAAAAAAGCATTATGCACCACCTCCACTTTGTCTGTGCTTCAACTTGGGCCAATTCCTCTTTAAGTGTGACCTGTTAACCAATGGCAACCCTACCCCGTGGTGGATAGATACCAGCTGCACCGTGCCCATGAGGAGGATTACCACCACCGTGAAGGGTCCTTGCCAAGCATACACCAATTTTTGAGCCTTTTGAATATTCTTAGAATTGTAAAGCAAGGCTAAGTCACCTATAGGCGGCGACGCTAATGCCATGCTTTGCAGCAATGCTACTCTACGTCGATAGCCACATGCAGGCAAGCTGTCGAGTCTCTCTCCAATACTATGATGAAGGGATAATATTAATGGTTCTTGTATCATTAGTCAAATAAATCTTCCATCCAAGGAAAAAAATGATAATAAAAATTAGTCAAGTGTAGGTAAAGGTATGAAGCATTGTCTAAAAGAAAGGTATGAAGCATTGTTTAAAAGAAAAGAATTTGGTTATATCTAATACGATAATGGAATAAAAATGAAATTGATTTTACGTATATAAAAAAATGGATAATTTAAGATTCAATATTTTCCCCATACTTGGATGTGAAGCATCATCCTATTGAACACTTTATGAGAACTTCTTACTATCCACATGTCATATACAAGACCATTAAAAGATGAAGTGTAAAGCTTTATGGAAAACAATCAAGTGTGACAATGTCTCTACATATGACTTGTAATTGGAGGAGAGGGTGGCATTGTGTGGCATCGTAGCGTGGCAACATCACTCCAACTATGCCATTTGCCAAAACACATCGTACCTTAGTGATGTTTAAGGAGGCATTAGTATGGAATGAGGGAGGCATTTCATGTGGAGTCTTTGTGATGGGATATTCAAATTAGAAAGTTTTGGGAATAATGAGATTGATGAAGGTCTTTAAAAATAAATTTCTTTCCGTGATATCTTTACAAGCACATCAAATTGGACATAGTCTTCAATTGCAACATCATCTTGAAAACTTACACACCTTCACTTTTATCGCTTCCATCCACAAGTAAAAGAAAACATCATGTCCTAGCATAAGAAATATACCACTTTTAAAATTTGAGATTCATGGTATTGGAATGAAAGCTATATATATAATATGTATGGTCTATACTCGGTTTATATGTATGTGTGTTCAAGTAAATTATGATTGGATTTTGGTAAGTGCCAATTAAGATAAGCATTAGATTTTATTATTGATTAATGTTTTGACCTTGCATTTTTTTACCTCGTACTGATAGTCACGAGCTAGACAATTGATGAAAATCCCACACAAGGTATGATCATCAGACTTGGCTTTGGCAGTCAATTATCTAAACTTATACACATAATTGTCTGGATGGAGGACGTACTGAGAGTATAGGGAATATATCCTCACAAGCATTGGATGCCTTTGCTTGTGCCAACTATGTCCATTTATAGTGCTACAGGTAGTGCGGTGGACACGTCTAAGATGTGGGGGCGGCTACGCTGTATTAACGCGACTCACCGCCCACGTATTCATAACGCGTCCCCACTGACCACCGACCACCACCCACGTATTCATATCCATTTCGGGACGGTCAACGGTCATAGTAGCTACGACCCCTTCTAGCATCTAAGCTGGGGTTTCCACTAAAGATATGTGCACCAATGGCTTCTCCTCATAATGGGGGCCATACGAATGTGCACCACACATCAATGTGAGATACATGATAAGAGGTAGGCATTGAACATATACTAACACTAATGCCCTCTTCAATTCATCATAAGCTTGACACTCCTTGTTCCATTCAAAGACAATCAAATGCTTATAAAATGGCCTAGCGATATCATCATAGAACATGATAAACCTCTAGTAATAGCCTACTTGTCCCATAGAGATATCTTTAGGGTTTTAACAGTGGTATCAGATCAGTCTCTAGTTAATTTTGATGTTTTTTCTCCTCAAAGTTTTCTCTCATTATTCTCATTTTTTTAGCATTATTTTAAAGTAAATTTCAACATTTACTAAGCAAAAAATGTTATTTTTTAGATTGTTTTGGTGGTCTATGCATTGGAAAAGGCCATATGACCGTCAGAACGCAGTGCTTCTTCTCGACTTGGATAGACGTATCGGCCTTGTATATTTAACCAAAATACCGCACATGCTATTGTGGATTATTTTTGGTAGAAAGGATTCTCTAAATTCCTAAATTGTTTAGGAATTTTTTCCTAACTATTTATGAATTTTTAAGAGCATTTTATGGTTAAAAAGGCATTTTTAATGCATTTTTTACGGGTTTCCCCTAGGCATGCTATTAATTTTCTACCGATTTTCTACTAAAATTCCATTGGGGACAGCATGTTGATGCATCGGGTTCTCTCCCATCTGCATGGCATAATTTCTCTCTCTCAAATTGGAGTTTTCTCTCATATTTTCTCTTTCACGTAGGAACACCCCTTATGTGGGTAGGTTTGATTAAGTAATTAATCATAATAAGTATATAAATATAATTAGTGATTAATCAACTTGATTAGTGTATAATCTCCCCAATCAGCAGAGGAGGAGAAGAAGGAGATGAGAGAAATATTGAGGAGGTTGTTGATGTGGAGAAGGGGAAGAGAGTCTTCCTTCTTTCCCAAGTGATCTAAGTGGTCCTCACTCTTCTTCTCTTGTTTGATTGTCACTTTAGCACAAACGGAGTCTTACATTGGGATATAGTTTACACAATTGAGACTGGGATGGGAATACAAATGCTCCGATAGCAACCAAGCTTCTAATTTTGCTGGCTCTCTCTATCTCAGTGCGGATCTCTCAAGTCTCTTGGTGCTTAAGAGGCCATGGAAAATCCGAGCCTTCCCCATATCATCGTACCCAAACATGCTCCGATGGGAACCAAACTTTGCAAGCATGTGGGAGGGGCTCACTCCCACATGCAAAGTTTGGTCACGGCATGTTTGGATTGATAGTTAGCGCCCAGTGTGAATTTTTCAAGTCTCTTGGTGCTTAAGAGGCCATGGAAAATCCGGGCCTTCCCCATACTATTGTACCCAAACATTGTACCCAAACATGCTCCGATGGGGACCAAACTTTGCTAGCATGTGGGAGGGGCCCACCGCCACATGCTTGCAAAGTTTGGTCCTAATCGAAGCATGTTTGGATTGGTAATTAGCGCCCAGTGTGGATTTTTCAAGTCTCTTGGTGCTTAAGAGGCCATGGAAAATCCGGACCTTCCCCATACCATTGTACCCAAACATGCTCCGATGGGGACCAAACTTTGCAATCATGTGGGAGGGGCCCACCCCCACTTGCTTGAAAAGTTTGGTCACAATCGCAGCATGTTTGGATTGGTAATTAGCGCCCAGTGCGGATTTTTCAAGTCTCTTGGTGCTTAAGAGGCCATGGAAAATCCGGACCTTCCCCATACCATCATACCCAAACATGCTCTGATGGGGACCAAACTTTGCAAGCATGTGGGGGTAGGCCCCTCCCATATGCTTGCAAAGTTTGGTCATGATCGGAGCATGTTCGAGTTAGTAATTAGTGCCCAATGCAGATTTTTCAAGTCTCTTGGTGCTTTAGAGGCCATGGAAAATCCGGGCCTTCCCCATACCATCGTACCCAAACATGCTCCAATGGGGATTAAACTTTTCAAGCATGTGGGGGGCCCACCCCCATATACTTACAAAGTTTGGTCATGAGATCAAAGCATATTCGGGTTAGTAATTAGCGCCCACCAGTGCTTGCAAAGTTTGGTGATTTTCAACAAACAATATGGTAATGGTTGGAGAGATGGAAAACTCTCTCACTTGTAGCAAGAGTAGCATGATCCACATGTAGCTCAATCCAATGGGATTTGCATCCCTTTCGGAGCTAGGGATTCAACCCATACCGGTGCACAAAAGCTTATCCACAAGTGGAGAGAATGTTGATGGCTACCATCACATGACACTAGACTAAGCACACACACAAGCTCAACTTGCCCTCATTCCTACACACCCATTCATTCACAAATACAAGCAAGAGGAACACAATCACTATGCACACAAGCAAAGAGAAAGACCTCACTCCACTCCTATCTTCCTACAAGCATGCACACACTCAAGCATCAAGCTTCCATGAAAGCTTCAAATCAGCCCACATACACAAAAACGAAATACTAAAAGCATGCATAAGAGTAAAATGATTAGAGAAGAGGATGAGAAAAACTCATGACATTGCTATTGATTCAATGAAGAGATTTATCTCATACAAAGATGTAGATGGTGTGAGAGAAGAGTCTTCACCTCTATGGAGAAGAGGGAGAGTAGCTCTCTCAAAGGAGCTCTTGCATGAACTTAGCCCAAAGTGTACCTAAGCTCTCAAATGAGCCGCTTTTTATACTAAAACTCCTAAAACTCCCAAAACTTCCCATGTGGGATTATTCTTAAGCCCACTCCCACACTCATCTACAACTTGGAACTCTTTACAAGAGCCCTAAATAAGAATGTCACTTGTTTTCCTGCTTGCATCTTTGTGTTGCATCCTTGCATTGATCACCACTCGTCACACAACACTCCCCCCTTCCTATTTTGCGCACGTCCTCGAGCGCGGTAGAAGCAAAAGCTGCAAAAAACAATGGATACAAGTAAAGCCTTTTATTGAAAAAAAAAACCAGCAATGACAATCTCACACGTGAGCACACAAGTGAAAGGCTGATTAGAGTTTTAAAGAGTGCTAAAAGAGGTCAGTAAAGACTAGTCAAAGTGAGACTAAGTGGTAGATAGTGCTATGCAAAGGCAAGTGTACTTGCACACCACAGGTTATGACCACAATCTCAATGTCCTACAAGTATTTAAGTTATTCCTAAGTGACAAACCTACTCCTAAATATGAGCAATGGTGATTGGACCTCTTCTTCTTTTCTCTCTCTCTCTTTTGTGTGTGTGTGTGTGTGTGTGTGTGTAAAAGTTGAATAACGAGGAAGGTTCCATCCCAATGAGACCCAAGCAATGGCCAAGAGACCTCCGCCAAGAGAATCTAAAGGCCGCTAAGTATCTCAAGGGCGACAGACCCTTTCCTTTTTTTTGTGACATAAGGAGTACCCCATGAAGATGAGGGCATCGGTCTCGAGGGCCCATAATGTACCCCAGAGTCCTACCAACATCTATCAAGGCGATAGAGTCCTTGAAGGTTTTTTCTTAATCTTTTAGACATCAATGTTCACCCCATGGAAACCAAGGCATCGGCCCCAAGGTTCTAAGACAACCCCAAGTCCTACCAAGCATTCCACATGGCTGTAGACACATCATGTCTCGATTCACTTGTATATATTTTTTAGGGCATGATTTTCGTAAATTTTTTATTAATCCTAGCACCTAACCCATACCTAAGAGGTAGCTACCACTAAGGATAACTAATATACTTCGAGAGCATAAGAACTTGGCATACTTCGTTGGTATATATCCTACACCGTCTTCAAATAGAAATACCTTCTACTAAGTCCTCTAAGAATCTAGAAATCACTCACCACATTTTAACAACTAATCTAAAACTTAAACGAGCCAACTATGTGTTAACATGTAAACAATATATCCAAAAGTTAAAAGCACATAAAGAACAAAAGATTATGATTTGAATACACCTGTTGTAATGCTCGTTGATGTTGTGCGTTTGCATTGATGCATTGCTGATGTTGTGCAGATTGCTTCTCTTTGCTCTTTGTAGGCATTGCATGTCTCCCCCCTTCCTAATTTGTGTGCACGGTAGGTGGACTATTGGGGCGTGTTTGTATGCTCTTGTTTAGCTGAGATCTCTACAAAATGTTTATTAACAAACAAGAAAAGAAAAGAAAGGAATAAAATTTGTTATTGGTGCCAATCACCGAATATAGCCGAGAGGAAAAACCCAGTGGGAGAAAAGTGTTCTGGCTTGTTGATCTTATTGTGGAGTTGATAAGCTTACCCTTGTACTGGTGGTGGATCCGTGTCCACTTCTGCTGGAAAGATGATATCAATCACTTCAGGATGCAAGGACAACCCTGTACAAAAACCGGCCTCTGGAGAAGGTGGTAGAGGAAGGAGTGCTTCCTCGTCGCTAAAATATGGCATTGGTTCTATGGGAAGGTTAAGCAGACAATTTTGATTTTGGAATTGCTCAATATAGGTACTCATAGTGATCCAAAATTGACATGTTGAGGCTTGGGGAAGGAGGGCTTGCAAGATAGGTGGTTGCAAGTCATTTATTCATGTATCCCTACATTGTTGTGCTTGAACCTCCTCAGGTAATCTACGTTGATTTGGTCCTCGTTCTGGTACTCTCACATTAAGAAGGTTATGGCGTTGGGGTGTAATTCCCACAATTTGTTTCATTAAGCCCGTGCCATACCATCGAAAGTAAGAGCGGCATAGCCAACAAATGTGTGAAGCTTCTCCTACTAATACGAGTCGTGCACACTCTTGACAATGTGGAAATGGGTGATGCTGTTGATAGAATAAAGTGACAAAGTGATGCCCACAGCAATTTTCACCTAAGGGAGCATAAAAGTACCTAGAATGAGTTTGAAAAGGAGGAGCACTATAACCCCCGCGATGTTCAGGTTGAGTACTATCAGGGTCAATGCATGGTGGACATGTATCTCGCCAAGTATCCATCAGGAGGTATCTGGTCGTAGAACAATGAAATTTAGAAACTTCAAACTTTATACACTCATATCCATCATTACAATCCCTATCAAACTTTATACACTCATATCCATCATTACAATCCCTATCAAAAACATTGTAGATAAGATCATCTCAAAAAGAACACAATCCTCCAAAGGCATAAGGAACCACATTAGTAAATGTGAGACTATTCAAACACTGATCTACCAAAGAGCTTCAATTGTAGTGTTAATGCCTTACCTTTGGTTTGGGTATGTCCTTCTTAAGAGGTGGGAAGGTTAGCAATTGTCGAGGAATTTGAGCAAGATAAGAGGATTTAGGCATTGAAGTGCTAGAATCTATGCTCAAAGGAGACTCATGTAAAGTTGGATTTGTCTTAGGTACACGAGTTGATGGTGGAATTGTGTAACAAGGAGAAATTGGGACAACTGGTGATTCAATACATGTTTTGGGAAGGTCAACACAAGGAGATTTGTAGGTGCTATCACAACCACCTATCCTATCTTCTTAAAGAGGTTGTATTGATTTCCTTTACACCCAGTGATATGGAAAACCAAGGGTGGCTTTTGGAATCTTATTGATATACTCTTTTACCTCTAGTAAACCATGGCATTTGGGAAGCCAAAGTGCTGTTGCACCCTCATAATAGCCTTGTGCTTTAAGAACATGCTTTGGGACCCAATGAGTAACAATGTGAGGTTTAGGCTTGGAAAAGATGTGCTTTTTAGGAGGCTTAGCAACTAGGCTAGATGGTGCAAGTTTGTATGCATCTTTGGGTAGCCAAATTGATAATTCCTTCTTGCCTGGCCTTCTTTGAGCAGTGACTAGAGTAGTTGGAACATGCCAACCATGGCCCTCACTTGAGGACTCATCGATTATCCACATCATTTGTCTTGGAGCTTGAAGAGCAGATGTTGAAAGTGGGTTGTGTAAGGTAGAAACACCACCCTTTTGACATGATAAAGCTCGTGGAGTAGCAGATCCCAAGATGCAATCAGAATCAATTTACAATTTCTATTGTCTATTCTTCCAATCTAATGAACAATTGGAAGCACTTAACCATGATCGACCGAGAACAGCCTCTACCACTGCCTTGGACTTACTTGCCACATAAAAGGGAACTGACATGTGGTGATCCTGAATGGACATCATAATGACACATTTTTCCTCTATAGGGTTATCTTCACCTGAGAAGCTTCGTAAGTCAATAGGAATGTGCACAAGTGTTGGTTGTCCCAAGGCTATCCATGTGTCAAACGAGAGAACATTATAATCTGCACCAGAGTCAATTAAGGCAGAGACGAAGTAGGTAGTCTCATGAAGATGAAGACACACTTGAATATTGAAAGGATCGACATATTGTTCATCATCAGTAGCCAACTGTAAGGCCAACATAGAAGCCTTATGACGCTCCTTGGCTTTTGCAACTCTAGCTTTAGCCTCTTCTTGAGCCTGACGTTTAAGTAGGTCATGTGCTTCTTTCCGTGTGTGTGCAGCATGCATTTGTTGAAGCATGGCTTCAGTTAATGGTTCATTGTATTTCTTGAGACGACTTCCATTAATGAAGTTAGGCATTTGCTCACCTTCTAGTGTCTCTAAACACACTGCACCACTTGGAGTAAGCTCATTAATCACAAACGGTCTTAGGCCACGTTTCTTTAGCTTTCTCTTATGTTTCTTACAGCATTTACGTTTAGGTCGGCTTCGAGGGATCTCTACTTGAACCTCCCTTCCTCTCAAGAGAGCAGGCGTGCCTTTCCTAACTCTTCCTCAGGGATTATCACATCATTATCAAAATCAGAGTCCCATCCATCTTCCTTATCAGCATCATTAGCAGATTCGAGTGTTAAATCCTCCACTGAGACTTCCTCTACATGCAGTGCTGTTGTGGATGCATCCCCATAGTACAAAACATCTAGAAGGTCACGTGGTTGTACCATTCGTATAGGAATAATGTCATATCCATTTGAGTCACAAAATTGAATTGGCTTAGGTAAAGCACATGTTGATAATGTTGCAAGGACATGACTCCATTCTAGTGGATCAATTAAGTGCTCACGGAAGGGTTGTGGAATGTATGCCTCATCTGATACACTTCGATTACCCTTAAGTCTCTCAGTGTTGAAATACCTACATGAGGCTCCACACATCCATAGATCTTCTCGCCCATCTGACAATGTAACTCTTGAGCCCTCAGATGAAGCAAAATCAAACTCATCTATTAGAGACCTTGTTACATCACGATATGAGTGATTCTTTAGGTTGACCCTTGTGATGACAGAATCATGTCGGAGGTACAAATAATTGTATCCCCAATCTTGAATCATTTGAAATTGTCGCATGAATGGTCTACCTAATATCACTTCATAGTTTGGATGTTTTCCAAAATCCACTACTGCGAAGGTGTGCTCATATTCAATGCCACATGTGGGGACTAATATGTTCTCAAGCAGCCCAAGGGGATGTTCTAAGCTTCAATCTACTAGCTGCAAGCGCATCCTGGTACTCCTAATAGCTGGTTTGCCCCACTTTTCCCAAATGGACCTTGTCACAATGCCCACTCCTGCACCACTATCAAGTATTGCAGTTGAAGCTACTTTTCGCACTTCTAATGGGAGGGTAGCATTTCCCTTATCGTCCCTCACAAAATTTTCCTACTTTGTTGATAGGAACTGGCATAACATGCTTTGTCTCAGGGTGTATAGTACAATGATGGTGACCCTTTTGTAGCAATACCTGCTCTGACAAACATGTGGCAATATCATTCCACAACTCAAGTCGAAGCTTTTCAAATCAAGCAAAGGTAAGGTACAAGCCACTGGTGCTGACAAAATAGCTTGCACGATACCCATATCCATCTCCTTTGTCAACCTTCTATGCATGGAGGGTATCCTCAAGGTTTGAGAACAGTTCTCATATTCTCCCAAATATGATGGTAAGGATTTCATTGTATGCTTACTTCTAGGAGAAACAATTGTTTGAAATTCCTCCTGGATGCTTGGGCGTCTAAAGTTGTTTTCTGTGCTCCTGGTAAAATCCACCTCAGAGAATGGAGGTGAAATAATAGAGGACATATTCTCATTAACTTTCTCATGAACTGCTGCCCACATCTCATTTGCCATGTCCTCGTTAGCATCAATAACTTCATCATTGCATGTGAAGGCAAGGCTAGGTGGTGGCAGAATACCTTCTTTCAATGGGGTGGCAATCGGTGCAGACTTCTTGCTACTATGAGATTGTGAGATGAGCTCACTTTTCATTTCCCAACTTGATGACACTTCTGGTATGGTTTCTAATGTTGGCTTAAGAGAGGTTGGGCCCCGCAAGGGATAGGTGGAGGTGGGCCCTCAAGTATT
This sequence comes from Cibotium barometz, assembly GCF_041138505.1. NCBI lineage: Eukaryota > Viridiplantae > Streptophyta > Polypodiopsida > Cyatheales > Cibotiaceae > Cibotium > Cibotium barometz. The sequence continues at coordinate 43,550,183 of NC_141072.1, forward strand.
GATTGAGCTTCCCTAATGAGTTGATGATGTACAGCTAGATTGATCTTCTCCTCTCACGAGGGTTTGGGTATTCTTGAAGCTTCTTGGGTAGCTCAGATAAAGCTGCAATGCGACTTCTATGAGCATCAATGATAGCATCTAGAGTCTCGTTCACCTTATCCACAAAAACAGAACCCCCAAAACTATCCTCGGTCATACTAGCCTCATCTTGTTTAGCACTAGGCCCAGGTTGAGGTTGATGCTCCTCATGCACTTCTTGGGATGTAAACGCTTGATCCTTCATGTTTTGTTTACAGACTTCTTGAGAACTAGTGGATGCACTTTTAGTTCGCTTGTTGCGGTTCTTTTTCCTCCTAGTGGTTCTTTTTCTATTGGAATGTAGGGTCTTGTCCACTAGATTTGCCTTTGCATCCCTAGTTTGAGGTGTCTCATCAATCTGCATTTCGGCATTTCGTGTCTGTGATCTAGTCATGACTCTAAGTGACACGACATCCTCATTCTCTGATGAAGGTGGTGATGGAACTGCCCCTACAAGGTTGAGTGAGACCTTTGGTTGAGAGGTGCCTTCCTCATGTGGTTTCAGCAAACAATCCTTTGGGAGAAGTGTTCTACACAACACCCTAGACAATATCTTTCAATTGGTGAAAACTGTGGTACTGTTGTATTGGATCGAGCTGCTTGCCTTGAGCGATGTGGACAATCACGAGCCCAATGGGGTTCTCTGCACTCATAACAAGGGCCCATTAGTTTGGCTTCTACTTTCCTTGCCATTGACCTGAGGGGCCTGGAGTCCTAGGTTGGTAGCTGCCTACTAGCAACATCAAAGAATTTTGTTCCCCTAGCCTCCAGTGCTTGGCTTGGATATGCGGGACTTTCAAAGAGATTTTCCTTGGATGAATATGATGCATATTCCTCCTCCACATAGCCTGGGTTTACCAAGTCTCTACACATATTTGAATTGTCGTAGTCAACAACCCTCACAGGAGCAGTCCCAAGAGCAGGAGGTTGAGCTCCAAGAACAGGTCGTGCTTGCTCTTGTGCCATCGGTGGCTTACGTTCAAAATTAGTATACTGTTGATGCATTTGTAGAGTCACTCCACCCCTTTGCTGCTCACGCTCCTGTCTCATTCTTGCAATGCGAGTACATTCCTGTGTGGTGTGGGTAAAGTTCCAAGCACAGGCCTGGCACCACTTCTTTGTGGGTTGGTTTTTGTGACTAGAGGAGAAAAGGTATTACATTCTTCGGTTTTATGGTTACCGCCACCACATGCTCCACAAAGATGAGGACCTGTAGGTAGTACACTCCTCATTCGCTGCTGCTGTTGTTGTGGCTGCATGGGTGGGCGATAGGTTTGTCCCAATCTCCTTAGTACTAGGTTAGCTATCTGGTCTGGATTTACTAGCGCACTAGACCCTGAACTTTGGTCATCACCCCACTAATCCCTAGGTTGCACCTCAAGGCCAGAACCATCTTGGAATTTGAAGTTATCTGTGAAATCTATAGCATCATGGCAACACTCATTGAAATTTGTATGCTTCTTTGCATAGAGATGTGTATGTAGTGTTGAATTTTTGAGTCCTTTTAAGAAGAGAGAAATTAATCGACTCTGGGTGGGCTTCTCATCTTCTGGGCAACGATTACTGTACTGCTTCATCCTATTTACACAATCTCTAGCACTCTCAGTCTCGCCTTGCTTGAAAGAGTAGATGTTTGCTACCGTGTCATGTTGAATCCCCATCAAGGAAAAAGCAGCAATGAATCTCTCTTCCAGAACTCGTAAAGAAGATTTGTCTGAAGCCTCTAGTGCCTGAAACCAAGCAAGGGCCTTTCCCTCAAGAGTGAGCCCAAATCCTTCAATTTGCGTATGCTTTTGTCAGTCACTTGCTCAGCTCGAACTGCTTGCCTAAATGCTGCTACATGGTCATATGGATCTTTCGACCCTTCGTACTTCTTTACCAGTTTCTGAAGAGTTGATGGCCTTACTTGTCTTGAATACTCATTATAGGGCCTACGGCCTCTCACTCTAAGTGGGAATTGTTCCTCTCTTTGGTAAGATGGTCCACATGCATCCCAAATTGGTGTGGGTCCCCTATTACCTGCCTCACCAACCCCCTCCAAAGATCTTGTTATCCGCATTTCAGGAGGTGCATTTATGGGAGGCCGAGTTGGCTCCCCTACCCTTCGATTGTCATAGTGAGAGAAACGTTGTTGTGGTGTGATCTGTGGTCGCACTTTTGGTGTAGGATAATATCTTGGTGCTAGAGTTGGGGTACTTACAGTGGTCCACTTTGATGTTGAGGGTCCCTCTCTAGTGAACTCTCTTAGGGGAGGAGCAACAGTTTCTCCAAGAAAGGCTGTCTCTCCTGGTTTAGCTGTATTTGTTGAGAACACTTCCATGAATAATGGTTGTCCTTTCCACGTGAGCTCCCGAATCTCCTTCCAATCTAAGGTTCGGTATTCATTGGCCCATTTATCAACGATTCGGTTCTTGTATTCTGCAAGCTTCTCGACTACCACCATAAGTGCTAGAGGAAGATCTAGCTCTGGCAATCTAGTTGTGCCATAATATTCTTCTAAAGAGTCCTTATAGACCTCTTGAAGTGGGTCATTCTGTAAGACCTTTGTCATTGGAATTTGTCGTACAAACTCCCATTGGTTCTCAGCCCCCTGATCCATTTTGCTCTTGCCTTTCCTATCCCTTTCCAAATTTAGATCTACAAGAAGTAAATCATCTATGGATGGCTTTGAGGACTGGGCATTGGATGATGGTCCAAGCATGTCTGGCTCAATGAGCCAATCATCTCTAGACTCCCTTGCTCTGGAAAGCTTTGATAAGTTTAAGAACTCGCTTTTAGAGAGCTCCCCTAATTTGTCTACATTCTCTGGATGATAGGTGACTTCGTCGCGAACACCATCTCCACCCATGTACATGTTACCCTGGTCATTGACTACAGGTGCTCTATCAAGTTCTGAGAAAAATTCTGTGATCTTAACAAGATACCGTTGTTGTGGATCCCTAAAGATCTCAGCTCCTTGAGCATTCGTGTAGACATATTAAAGTCTCATATTAAAAGATCTTGTGGGTGTCCTATTTGGGGCTAAGGGATGACTATTTGACGGCCCTAGATTGTCCATGGACAATGAGCTAGTTGTTCTGGAAAGGGTATCAGATTGGGATTCGGAAAAGGTTTCAGTAATATCTGCCAAATTTCCTACCAATTGGGTCCCACTTTCCTGCGTAGGTACTCTAGAAGGTGCCCTAGGCCCTATGGCAGTGTCTATATGACGTCCCGACCGCAAGTGCATAAGGTCAAATTTTAAGGTTTGTTTTTTTATTTTATTTTTTTGTTTATATATATATATATATATATGTATATATATATATATGTATATATATATATATATATTTTTAAACCCTACCTAACCACTAAATGCAACTAACATGAATATGTGTGTAACTATCTATATTTTTTTATTATTTTTTTATTATTATTTTTTAATATTTTTTACTAATTACGCAAAAATATGAATTACGCTAAAAAAAACTAATTATGCACAAAATTATAAAAATTTAAAAAAAATGCAAGTTATACTAATTATGCCAAAAAAATTTACAAAAAATTAAAAAAAATACAGATTATGCAAAAAATATGGACTCAAAATAAAACACATAATTTACAAAAATTTTCTTTTTTCTTTTCTTTTCTTTTTTTAAATTATTTTTATTATTTTATTGTTTTTTTTTTATTTTTTTATTTTTTTTTTTTAGAAAAAAATTAAGACTAACACAACAAAAAAATAAAAAAAATAAAAAATAAAAAAATAGAACACTTACCTTTTTGGGCCGGCCCTTATCGTCTTCCGAATTCCTCGCCGGCCACCTCACCTCCTCGCTTCCACAACTGGCGAAGCCTTATCTTCTTCGGCCTTCTCCTTCTTTCTCTGTCGGCCACCTCACCTCCTCGCTTCCAGTCAACTCGCCGATGCTGTTGACGGTGACACAGGCCTCTACTTTCTGCTTCGTTCAACTCCGGCCACCCCTCACCACCGCCTTCCCTCGCTTCAGCCGCCGCTTCACCTTCTCGGTCACTCCTCATCTGCAACAGTCGCCACCTTCGCACTGTGCTCTCGCTTCAACCTTCTTGCTGCCGTCACCTTCGCCTCTTTTTTCTGTTTTCAGCCGGCCTTTGCGCCCCTTTGCAGCTGCTCGTCAGCCCTCACCTTCTTCTGTAGTTGATGCCCGGCCAGCTCTTCGCCTCCTTCTGGCCCCGCCGTTGACCTTCGCCTCACGGCCTCTCTGGCCTTCGCTCGTGCCCAGCTCTTTCCACGCGGCCGCCCTCACCGCTTAGCCGGCCACCACCGCTTCTACGCCAGCAGCTACTCAGCTGCAGCCGCCTGGGCTGCCACTTCTTCTTCGCCGCCTCACAGCCGCAGCGCCTCAGCACCAGGCTCTCGCCGCCTTCGCAACCGCAGCGTCTCTTTCGGCCAGGCCTTCAGTAGACTCACCTCCTTCGCGTGCGTGTTAGCCTCCTTGCAGGCAGTTGGCTCCTCTAGCTTCGCCACTTTCTATGCCTGCTACGTTCAGCGGCCTGCGGGCCACCTTCTTGCCTTCTGGCCCCGCCTAAGGTGCAGCCTTCAGCCACACGGCCTACGCCTTCTTCGGTCGCCTTTTACACGGCCTTCTCTCTTCTTCGTCTCCTTCCGCCACCGCCTACAGCCAGCTGCCGCCTCGCCTTCGTCAACCTTCGCCTTCTTCTTCGCGGCCCTTAGCTGCACAGCCGGTCAACTTCTTGCTGCCGGCCTTTGCCTTCTTTTTTCAGCCTTCGGCCACTTCGCCCGATTTTGAGACTCTAATCATGCCTTATTTGAGCTCTGCTTAATGCATTATTGCATAAGCTTTATCCTTATTACATTATGCATTCATGCTTTCAGCTTATGCCATAACGCAATAATACATTAAGCACAAGTTTAATGCATAATAAATAAGCTCACACATAATGCATTGAGCTTAATGTATTATGCAAATTTCGTTTCTAATCTATGAACAAAACATGAACACAACAATGAAAACAACCATGGAAAGCATAAACATGAATGAGAAAACATTAGCGGGAGTAGATCTCAACCGCACAAGTAAGTACTAATCTATTTTTTTCTCTTCTAATCACTAGCTCTGAGATTCCACACTCATGCTAACACTAAACCTAAAAACAAAAAGAAATAGTGGTAGTAATGCAAGCTTCTCACAACCGGTTTTGAGTCTTCTCCCCGGCAGCGGCGCCAATGGAGAGACAGAAAACTCTCTCACTTGTAGCAAGAGTAGCATGATCCACGTGTAGCTCAATCCAATGGGATTTGCATCCCTTTCGGAGCTAGGGATTCAACCCGTACCGGTGCACAAAAGCTTATCCACAAGTGGAGAGAATGCTGATGGCTACCATCACATGACACTAGACTAAGCACACACACAAGCTCAACTTGCCCTCATTCCTACACACCCATTCATTCACAAATACAAGCAAGAGGAACACAATCACTATGCACACAAGCAAAGAGAAAGACCTCACTCCACTCCAATCTTCCTACAAGCATGCACACACTCAAGCATCAAGCTTCCATGAAAGCTTCAAATCAGCCCACATACACAAAAAAAAAAATACTAAAAGCATGCATAAGAGTAAAATGATTAGAGAAGAGGATAAGAAAAACTCATGACATTGCTATTGATTCAATGAAGAGATTTATCTCATACAAAGATGTAGATAGTGTGAGAGAAGAGTCTTCACCTCTATGGAGAAGAGGGAGAGTAGCTCTCTCAAAGGAGCTCTTGCATGAACTTAGCCCAAAGTGTACCTAAGCTCTCAAATGAGCCACTTTTTATACTAAAACTCCTAAAACTCCCAAAACTTCCCATGTGGGATTATTCTTAAGCCCACTCCCAGACTCATCTACAACTTGGAACTCTTTACAAGAGCCCTAAATAAGAATGTCACTTGTTTTCCTGCTTGCATCTTTGTGTTGCATCCTTACATTGATCACCACTCGTCACGCAACAATGGTGATTTTCAACAAATGATATGATAGCCAAAGTGTTAAAAAATCAGAAAACCATGAACATCAACTAAAATGCAATGATTCTCAATAATGAGAAAACTCATAATGATATAAACATCAACTAAGTACATCAGAATGTGAGCTAACACAGCCACTCTGGGTTTAACCACTAACTCAAAAGAACAAGGTATTTTGAAAATGAGCTACCCCAGCTATTCCGAGATTAGTCACTCCCAAAAAATCTAAGTACAATGTAAGTGAGCTAAGTGAGCTAACCCAGCTAGTCTAAGTTTAGTCACTATCAAGATAGAGATCTAGTCAGCAGCACCCTCTCTAGCTCTCAACTGCTTTAGAATGCTCTCATGGTCATCCACTCGAAGCCAAAAACGAGGGTGAGAACTGTGTTTTCGGCTCTATACTTGATCAAGAGTGAGCCTGGTGTAGCAACCACTAGATGAAAGAACTGAAATGCCTCTAACTCCCACTTCCACTACTGGAACTCACCGATGAAGTCGAATCTGCTGGTAGAACTGGCCTGCCACAATCATGCTATGGACATCAAAAGAAAACCCATGATCATCCACTGTATCCTAGTCAAGGATGCACTTTGGCCTAGTGCAACTCATCAGATAGTAGTCTACTCCCTCGCTATTTCCCTCACCGGCAATAATAGCAAATACATCACCCTCCTATAGCAAATATGTCATGTCATCATAACTGACCGTGAACGCAGGACCTATGTGCTCATTAGACAACACTGGATGTGAAGGATGCTCGGGGGAGAGGAATGTCTGTATCCATGCATCTGCCCATCCTCTCGAGGCACAACATGACCAATCGCCATCCATACATGCTCCACAGAAGCATGCAAACCGTCATGTGTAAATCGTGGGGGCCGCCATGCACGTGCTCCTGATGGAATGTAAGCCCAAGGTGCCAGGTATTGTGCCACAATCATGGGAGGCTCTATGGTCAATCATGCCACCATCCACATGCCAAAAAAATCTCCTGACAATCCAAGCATCATGTTTGGGATACGATGATGCTGCACTCCCACACAAGTGTTGGGAGCACCACTCAACTACGTGGCCCGCATCTCTGAATCGCTCAGCATCCTGCCGCCGCAGCTGATGATGCCTCAGGGCACGTTTCACACACGCACCCGCACCATCATGCTCTCCCTTCCCGTGACCAGTCTCAAAGAATGACCAAATCACTGGGATACTAGACTGCACATGCCACCTATAAATCCATAAAACAAAGTCTTAGTTATTGTTTTCTCTAAGATGTTCTAGTGAATTTAGTTTAATTACGAATATAAGAGAACCATAAGTACTACCTGTAGAGCCAATAGAATTTTCTCGTGATGACTTGATGTGCACCACAACCATCCGACCAAACCTATCGCTGTATGATCCCACAATCTCGTAAAAAATCGTCATGGAGACGAAAACAGTGTTGCACAAAATGTGCATCATGTGAACGATCATCACTGATATAGAAATGATACTCTCTAATAATGACACGGATCTCGAAAATACTCGCTATCCCATCTACATGAGCCTCTGCATGTCGATAGCTAATGTGGACCATAATAGCAACCTGGTGAGGCAATACAGACAATTAGGACACAAAAAATCAAATAAGTAATATAGCTCAAACATCAAACAAATATTATGCAATATAACCATTACCTGCTCTGAGAATTAATACTCAGATTGTATCTCCTGAAAAGGTGTGAAGGTGTAGTTCTCTGCAAAATCAATCACAGAGACAACCACACCAATAGGAAACTCTGCCATGCATGCTCAGAACTGACGATCCTGCCACACTTGGCACAATGACTGTGCCGTATATAGGGGTAGATCTGCTCCCTAAATGTGGCTATGAAGTGATAACTTGGTGTATGTTTGTCCATGAGCTGCAACTTCCTGGACTATCCACCACTCTAGAGCTGGTGTGTCACATACTCATAACATTGCCATGGCACTATCTCTTGATCACACTTGCATCAAGATCTACCATTTGTAGATGTGCAAGTGAACCACATGATGTGCAATTTCTCTCCACACAAGGCATCGTATGGAACTGATCATCCTCCGTGCGTGCACACAAAAGAGAGTGGATGAAATCATCACGAGGACTACAAGGCAACTCTCGATGCCCCCTAAGAGAACGGAACACATCATAAAAAAGTTTGAACTCAACATGGTAGCGACAACAACATGTGTCACGCTGACGTGAGTACCTCACAAACCAAGGCTTACACCCCTCAAATGACCTTTGTCCAATTTTAAGTTCTGGATATGATGCCACAAACTGAGAATACAACCCTATTTGGGTCATTTCAAGAAAGCAAGCACCGTGCTCAATGAACACTCCTCTTGTCACTCTCTTACGCAAAGCTTTCTTGAAAACTGGCAAGGCACGATAATTCTTCTCCCAAAAACTTTCTATCAAGGCTCTAGTGGTTTCATCTAGTAGGCGATCATGCCTAGCTACACGACCACTACTCGCCCACAAAGCACCAACCTCATTGGCATCTAAACTTTGTCGTCTAGTAGACCCAACTCTAAGTGCGTGTGGTGCTATGGATGCGAGATGTGGCACTCACCTTACCCTTCATTTGGGAGCTACTTATGGCTGCCACAATAGCCTGTCAAGCAGCCAAAGCGTCCGCAGAGTTCCTCTTCTTGCTAACTATAGGAATGACGAACACTTTTTGTAGCACCGCCATGCCAGCTCTCCTCTCTCTTCGATCCAATGTCGGAAAGCGACCTGCAGCTGGCCATGTTGGGCAAATCGATCAAAGCATCAAGCACACATGCCTGTGATGAAGGCCTGAGGTCTTTGAAATAGGAATGAAAGATTGCATGGGCACGACGATGTACCCCTGACTTTGATAGTTCTTTCCTATCCACACGATGGGCGCCCAAAGGAGGAGGTGGGTTCTCTTAGAAGAGAAGGGGAATGAGGAAGGGCGGGTTCATGTGGATTATCTAAACTAAGGGGTAGTGGGGGGGAAGAGGGTGGAGGGAGAGAAAGTGGAAGAGGAGGAGCAAGGCTTGGATCATCGCCCCAACGGAAGGTGTTGCTCGTTGTTGACACGTGCTCTCCACTCTCTCTTTCTCTCATAAGCTACCCTTTTCCTCTCCTCCTCTTGAACTTGGTGGATGGGGGGAAGTCTAGTCCTATCACGTTCGACAACTTTGAGAACCCATTCTCAAGAAAGCTAAGAGAGACAATTATGAAGGCTCAATGATGGGATAGTACTAGAGATGTGTGATTATATAGGAAAAATAGGTTATCCACTTCAAATCTCATTGGATTTCCTATCTAAGATTGATTGGATAATTAAGATAAACATAAAGATAATTAAAGATTAACTATTATCCACTTAAAAAATAATATTTATTAACAAGTCTAAATATTTATCATTACTAGATATATAAATTTATCTTTTATTTTATGATTATATAACTGCATTTTTTATAATGTATTTTTTTTAATTTTATTTAAAGGTTTATTCTACACAAAAAAAAATTTAAGAAATATTAAACTTAAAATTTTATTTTTTTAAATTGAATAACATAAACTTTAAAAATAATATTATTGATCTAATTCCCAAATATAATCCTTTAAAATTAGTGATTTTAAATTATTTTATTTAATAAGTTATATATTTTTTTAAATTTAAAATTCTATATTTTATTTCTCTAAATTACTAAATTAACTTTTTTTAAATATGTTTTTGAAAAAAAAAAGAGGTGGGAAGAAGGTACCCAATGTCACATGCGTGCATGACACGTGGCATTCTCTTGACATGTGGCACTATTATAGTTGATGTGGCAATTCCATGATGTGGCATGCCATGTCACCAAGTGCGAGGTGGCATGCAAAGGTGGCAAGAAGATGTGGCATTAATGATGACTAGAATGATAAGGTGGGCAATCAACTAGGTTGACCATGTTGACATGGAGGGTGGAGGTGGCAAGCTGCTTATGTGGATCCTCTCGAAGCTGATGTGGACATAAAGTGGCATGCATATATAAGATTTGTTCCTACCCAAGCCTCACACATGGAATGATATCTAGGCTTTGAAGTTTACCAAGCCTAGATTTCCAAACCTAACTAGGATTGGTTTTAGACTTGAAAAGGGGAGAGTGGACACAATATGGGAATTTTCACTTGGGAGGATTGAAAATGGACCTTCCCATACTCAAATTAAGCCAAAAAAAAATTAATAAATTCATGGCAACAAGCGTATTGATCCCTAGAGTTTTTCTTTTGAAAGATTCAATATTTGATTTTCTAGAATTAAATTACAATTGATTTAATGGGCCTCTAGTAGTCATAACAAATTTTCCAAAGTAAATATACAAAAATCCAACCGTTAGATTTGTAATTTTACCTTATACCCACATTATACTAATCTTTCCCAATCTAATCATCACTAGATCCATACAATTTGAGCATTTGAAATGGTAGATGTGGTGGGAGGATAAAATAGTATGTTTTTTAACAATTCTAATACCTTTTCAATAATATAGAAAATAGTAGAACACATAAAAAATTACTCAATAAATCAACTTAAGCTCTATGTTATTTGTATTTGTGATATGCAAAGTGGGAACACCATATGAGCAATAATGTAAAAGTTATAGGCAATTTACTCACATTCACTGTACCTGTATAAACCTCCGACAAGGCTTGTATACAATTTTGGTTCTCCCAAAGAAAAGGGGATTTGTAATTATTGGATATTCGATCAGATTATAGTTTTAGGTGCCCAACTTTGCATATGATGTTTCATTATTAGAAGACCTTGAAGTGAAACTCCTTGGCTAACTAGGAGAGATTGGCTATTCTTCTTGAAAAAATGCCTCCAAGGGCGCCCACTACATGAAACTAAATAACCTCATCTTGCAACCACCCATCCCCGCCCCGCACGGGAGGCTGACGCTGCTTTCGCCCGCCGGAGCCCCGAAGGGGGGATCCCACACCCACCAAACACTTTCAAGTGTGAGACACATCCAGTCTTATGCTTGTAAAGTTCTGTTCATTAGGAGTCATACCATGAACAACTGCAGTGGGTGTCCTGTTCATAATGTACACAGCAATTGCTACTGCTTCTGCCCAAAAGTAATGTGGCATATTCTTTTCAGCCATCAAGGCACCACCACGTGCCACTTCTGAATGTGCCTATTTTTCCTTTCTACAACACCATTCTGCTGTACTACGTAAACTGCCTCTTGATTCCCTGCTTTCTTAGGAAATCGCTGAACTCATCGGAGAAATATTCTCTCCCACCATCTGATCTTAGGCATTTTATTTGCATGCCTTTTTCCTTCTCAACAAAGGCTTTAAATCTCTGAAAGTGAGCAAACACCTCACTTTTCTCCTTTATGAAATAAACCCACACTTTCCTAGTGTGGTCATATGAATGTAGCATAGTACTTGCAACTTGTAATTGTTGTAGTCTTGGTCGGTCTCCATACATCTGAATGTTTGACATCCAATGGCCTTTCACTGACATGCTTTTCATGTGGAAAAGCATGTTTGCTTGCTTACCAAGTTGGCATGCTTCATATACCATATGCATACCGTCAACCTTAAACTTTGGCAAACCTGCAACAATATTTTCTCTCCACATGCAACCCCAAATCAACAAGTAGCTTGAGTAACCAAGCTACCTCACACGTTGCCACTGTAGCTCCTCTGTACTCTACCTCTATACTCAAAAAGGCAACTGTGGGCTCCTTCTTACTGATCCATTGTCACAACAGCACTCCCCAATGAAAACATAAATCCACTGGTAGATCTCTTGTATTAGATTCTAACTGACCAATCTGTATATGTGTACCCATATAGCTCCAATGGTACACATGTTGCATAAAACAATGCATAATCAATAGTGGCCCTCAAATACCAAAGTGTGTGTCATAGACTTTCAAGATGTGGTTTGCCTGGAACTTGCATAAACTGGCTCTCTAAGCCAACAGTGTAACTCAAACCTAGCCTGCTGATTGTGACATAGATCAAACTCCCCACAATCTTCCTGTACATAGTGGGATCCTCCAACACATAACCTCCATCCGCACTCTAAGCTTGCCATTTTTATCTAATGGCAGCGAGATTGACTTACAATCAACCCTATACTTGGACAACATGTTCAATACATATTGTCTCTATGACAACCAAATACCATCAGATGTGCAGATCTCAAAATCCTTCATCTCAAACTTCCTTTTAAGAAGACTTTTCACATGCTCAATCTCTTCCAAGTTGTCACCCCCAATAATAAGATCATCTACATAGATGGTGATGTGATCACAAAATCCTTTTCACTGTTGCGCATATACAAAGAGTGATCTGCATTTGCTATATGAAAACCAATAGTGGCAAGATACTTAGCAATCTTGTCATACCATGCTCGTGAAGCTTTCTTCAGCCCCATACAAAGCCTTACGAAGCTTATATACATACTCTGGGTGACCTGTATCCTCAAAACCAGGTGGCTGATGCATATAATGTCTTCTTACAAGTCACCATACAAGAATGTATTTTTTACATCCATCTGATGTAAAAACCAGCCTTTAGCTGCAGCCACCGCAATCACAGCTCTCACAGTTGCCATCTTTACAACTGAGGCAAATGTCTCCTCATCATAATCAATCCCATGTGTCTATGCATATCCTTTGGCTACCAATCTAGCCTTGTACCTACTGGCATTGTTATGTTTTACCTTATACACCCACTTATAGCCAAAAGCTTTCTTGCTTTTAGGTAATGGCACCAAATCCCAAGTCTCATTTCCATACAATGCATCCATATCCTCATCATAGCTTTCTCCCAACACACATTTACAATAGCCTCATCAAAACATGTGTGTTCTACAACCTGCACAACTTTTGCCATATAAGCATAGTGATGTGCCACATAACCATCATAAGTCAACTTCTGCATAGGGTTTTTGACTCTTCCAGATCTTCGAGATCTTTGTAACGTTGCATTCATGGCTTCCATAGCCTTCTTCACACCAAGTGTCCTCACTGCTCTGCTGGAATCCCAAGTTCCTCATCAAGGCTCATCTCCGAGCCACTAAACTCTCATCAACAAGAGAATGCCCTGAAAAAATTTCAAGCATACCAAGGGGCTCAATCACTTTCTCTTTGCCTTTATGTGATGTACCAACTACATTTCCAGGATTGGTATTATGACGCAACCTGACACTCCATGGTCTATCAACAGAACTGCTGGATGAGGACTCTCCTGGTCCACTCAATGACTTTGATTGCTGGTTTGCATTCTGTGCAACCACATTTCCACTTACATCACCCCCAACAACATTTTTTTTAGTAGTATACCAGCTACTCATCTCATCAAATACAATATCTGATTACCCTCAATTCATGTGTACCATGATTATAGCATCTATATCCCTTTTGCTCAAGGGAATACCCAATAAACACACATTTTCTTCCTTTTTATCTAGCTTAGTACGCAGCTCATCTGGCACATGCATATATGCAATACATCAAAAAACTTTCAAGTGAGATAAATCAGGTTTCTTGCCATTAAACTTCTCCTCTGGCGTTACATCATGTATGGTTGCAAAGTAGGAGTCTTTTTCATAATATAAACTATTGTAGACACAACCTCAGCCCAACAGCATATTCTTCTCTACCATCAATGCTTGTGCTATCTCTGTAATGTGCATGTTTTTCCGCTCAGCAACTCCATTTTTATACGGAGTGTATCTACATGTGAATTGTCTCTGAATGCCATTCTTTCACAAGAATTCCAAGAACTCATTGGAGAAGTATTCTCTCCCTCCATCTGACCTTAGGAACTTCACATGCTTTCCTGTCTATTTTTTAGCCATCACTCTGAAATTCTAAAAATGAATGAAAACTTCACTCTTATCTTTCATGAAATACATCCACACTTTCCTCGTGTGGTCTCAGCAATGAATGTCACGCAGTACCTGCAACCACCCATAGACATAGTCTTTGCAGGACCCTATACATTTAAATGCACAACATCTAGTACGTTCCTGCTTACATTTTTGTCATGTGGAAATACATGCTTTGTTTGCTTTCCAAATTGGCATGCTTCACATACTTTTTGCATACCTTCAACTTTGAACTTAGGCAACCCTGTCTTGCTAATTTTTTCACTATAACTCAATATCACTAGGAGTAGAGAGGAGATAAAAAAGAAGATCTTGCATTAGTCTTGATCATATAGTCTATTTGGTGGTTATATCTTTATAAGTATTTTCCATATAGGGCATTTATCGTCGCTACATGTGTGAGGATGAAGTTCCTACTTAACTTGTTAACAAAACATGGTATCTAACCCTCTTGAGACAAGTTGAGATGGGATGTACAGTGATGGGATATATATCCATTATATCTCAACCTATCAACAGGGTATCTAGCCCGGGTAGACCTGCATATACTTGGATCATTGTCGGGTGTCCTCATGTCCTCAAGACAACCCTGGTTCTCCATGCACAAAGAGGAACCACAATTGACGGAATACCAAGCTCCTCATCAAGGCTCTGCTTGGAGCCACTAGAGTCTCCATCTACCTAAGAGTGACATGCTGATAGACCAAGCACAAAAGGTTGATCTACCCTTTGCATGATACATGTGTACCAACATCTATATTACAACGAGATGATGCATCTACATTCCTTTTCAACTTGCCTGACTATGGACTAATACTTGACCAACTGCTAAAGGGCTCTCCACGTCTACTAAGCATACTAAGCTCCCTATCAAGGCTCTCCACATATACTAAGCATACTAAGCTCCTCATCAAGGCTCTTCTCGGAGTCACTAGAGTCACTATCTACATAAGAGTGACATGCTGATAGATCAAGCACAAAAGATTGATCTACCTTTTCTTTCCATTTGTGTGATACATGTATATCAGCACGTGTATTAAAATGAGATGATACATCTACATTCCTTTCATCTATCTTCAACTTGTCTAATATTGGACCCACTGCTAGTGGACTCTCTAGGAAAGTGGGACAAGATCACTACTGTTGTCCCACATCTACATTCCTTTCATCTGTCTTCAACTTGCCTAATATTGGACCCACTGCTAGTGGACTCTCTAGGAAAGTGGGACAAGATCACTACTTCTTAGATCTGCATTTTCAATTGCCCTTCACTGGTGCATACCAACTATTCATCATCTCATCAAAGACAATATCTTTTCTTACTCATGTCTCACGTCTGATAGGGTTATAGCATCTATAACCTTTCTGCTCTCTGCAAAGCATAACCACCAATGAAGATGCCTTTCTCTGCCTTTGGATACAACTTAATTCTCACTTCATCTCAGTAACATATATATATATGCAATACATCTAAACACTTTCAAGTGAGACACATCTGGTTTTATGCCAGTGAACTTTTATTTAGGCGTCATGCCATGAACAACTACTGTAGGGATCCTATTCAAAATATGAACATCAATTTGCTACTACTTCACTCCAAAAATAATCCAGGACACTCTTTTCATACATCAAGGCACCAGCAGTAACTTCTCCAATGTGTCTGTTTTTCCTTTTTGAAACAATGTTTTGTTAAAGAGTGTACTTGCATGAAGAATAACCTCTTGATTCCCTTCTTTCTTAAGAAATCACTGAACTCATTGGAGAAATATTATCCCCCACCATCATCCGATCTTAGGCATTTGATTTGCATATCTTTTTTCTTCTGAACCAAGGCTTTATATTTCTAAAAGTGAGGAAACACACCACTTTTCTCCTTCATTAAGTAAATCCACATTTTCTTAGTGTGATCATCAAAATGAATGTCAGATTCATTATGACTATATCAGGGAGAGGCTTGCAAGGGATATCACATTAACCTTCTGCTCTAAATAAAACAACATTAAAGATTAGTTTACCAAGGCATTGCCTCAAGAGAAATTTGAAGCTTTCTACAAAGCTTTAGGCTTACTCTCCTACAAAGATTAATTTTCTCCCTTGTACAAGTTCACATTACCACTATATGAGGGATTTGAAGGCATATGCTTATATGTAGTGCTACATGCGACCATGTACTAACTCCAAGGGCATTTTTATTCTATGGGTTTTTTTCCCAAGGCATCTAGTGTGAAAGGACACCTAGATAGGTTTATTATTATCACTTTTACTTGTACCACTTATCATTATTGTGTGAATATGTGTGCATGTACTTCTCCTTTTCTTGCTTTCTCTAGCTTACTTTCTTTGTGCACGCACTGTGTGTGTGTGTGTGTGTGTGTGTGTGTGTGTGTGTGTGTGTGTGAGAGAGAGAGAGAGAGAGAGCTTCCATTGATGTCCAAACTCTTACCCTAACACGTGTGCCAACAACAGCTTCCTTGGTGACAACTTGGAAGAGAGAGCTCAAAAAGTAGAGAAGCTAGCTACCACTAACACCTTTGCTTCAGGCTCGTGTGGCATATATGTGCTCCTAGCCAGGGCACTAGGTCTTTGTTTGTGCATCGTGCTTTCCTTGGCTAGCTAGGGTAGTCTCATTTGTTGACCTCCTCAAAAAGTTCTAAGACCATATTAGATAAAATGAAAAAAATCTTGCATTTTGAAAATTTTAAATTTGGTATGTTTTGCATAAATTGAGAAGTTACCACTTATTGTGGGAATTTGTACGTGTGTAAAGAATGGCCGTTGGGCCATTCCAATACTTGCAAATTCCAAGGAGAGATAGATCATGTAGGAAGGTGGTATTGATAAACACCATAATAAGGAAGCCGCATATGTCTTGTACATAAATACCCACAGACTTTATGATTGTGGATCAAACTAATAAATGAAACTCTACTTTCAATGGCAACAATTAAATGAAACAATCTTTAAATTTAAATACCAAGTCTTGAACAAGTACGATGGTAGATTATGATGGTGGAAAAACAATCTCGTTTGTAAATTAGGTTGTGAGAAATAGAAAATTTCAAATAACTTAAAGTGAGACTGCTGCATTTTTACTACCATGCAAATTTAAAGCACAAAAGTCAAAGCACCCACAAAAGTCATAACTCTTCAAGGCAGGCACTGTCAAAGTATTCCCCATGAGGTTGATTTGCTCCACCTAGGCATATTCCTTCTTGTGCTTTTTTAGCTTCCTTGACTGGTATCTTGATTCTCATATAAGGCCTTAGTTTTCTTGGCCTCCATGACCAAAAAATTGCATCCGCCTCTTCCCACACCCGAGGATCTACCTTGTTCTCCGCCCAAAACCCCTTCCAACAATCAGCATAGGCCTCTGCATCTATCAAACCACCCTTTCTTGCACATGGTGCCCAATACTATATCATAATCTTCTTATAGTTTGGTGACTTCCTATCCATATCAATGTTTGATTCAGCCATAGCAAGCCAAATAGGATAAACATCTCTGTTTCGTGGGAGCAACAAGATAAAGTCCCCTTGCTGGACGTAGTCTTCATCTTTGTCAACGACAAGAATTTAGATCTCCATAATGGTTTGAGGGGATGGTCAATGTGTTGAGGGGAGAATAATGTTAAGTGTTAGCGGTTACTCATGAGGTGATGGCATGTAATTGGATGTGATGAGGCTTGAGATGTTGAAGGATTGAAGTATCCTTGTCGATCAAAGGTACGATAATCATTATGTGGGACAACTCGAGTGTTGTGGTTTACTTTCACCAACTGAGTACACAATCATTGCCCACAATATGTCCCCTTTTGAGGATGACTCACTCTTTCATTATACATATGGGAGTCACATAGAACTTGCAAGATGCAGATTTAGATCCAAAACATTGCTTCAAAACAACTAACGGTCATGGATAAGGAATGTTCATCACCGCAATAAGGGTAATTATTGATGGTGTGAGGAGTGGTGGGTGGCCTAATGAGGTCTACATCTGCCAAGACAAAACATTGTGGCTTGACCCTGTGTATCATGTAATTAGGTGGTGTTTCTAAGGAACTCTAGCTCAAGGCAAGTAGGTTCCACCATTGTCTCTTTTTTAATTGTATCTTGAAACTGGGCTACATAGAAGACAGAGATCTGTATGCTTGGGGACCTTTGTGCCTTTTCCAACCACATCCTAAAGTTCAGCTACATGTACAAAGATCTGTACGCTTGGGGACCTTTGTTCTTTTTTTGTTGGGCAACTACCTCAAGGTGTGCCCCCAGTTTTGTCCTCTTTCTTGTGAATTTGATAGAGCATGTCATGGGTGAAAGGTCATAGTAGTGTTTCAGCTTGCTCCTAAAGCCCTAGGAGGAGGGTGGAAGAGGCAACCAAGGGATAGGAATCCAAGGACAAGAAGGAGACATTAAAACAGTAGCAAGAGACTCCAAAACAAGAGCACAACGGGGAGACTCTAAAAGGGGTGGATACGTCGGAAGAGCTATGGGACAAGTATCAATTTGTGGTTATGATATTTGTATTTTATAAGCTTAATGTAGTTGAGCCAACTTCACACGTTGATTATTTTCTTGGGTTTTGTGGGCCTCCCAATTTGTTTTTTAGTTATTTATGGGTTAATTATTTTTGTGCTCTTAATGCGGAAGGCTCAAATTTCAGTAAGCTCACAAATAATCGTTTAGTGGGGACAATCTCAATTTGTTAATTATGGTTATCCATCAACATGTTATTGTCTGCAATCTTAATTAGATTTTAACCTTTTTTGGATTATTGATACAATCTTTATGGTCTTTCCAAGGTATTGCATCTTTAAGCTTTGCATATGGAGTGCATTCTAGAAGTTCAGAGGTGATTATCTCAGAAAACATGTCCTTATAAACATTGTGCATGTCTTGAAATTTATTACAATGTATTAAGTAAGCTTTAAATTTTTCCCCAAAAAAATGCTTCCATTAGGTTACATAAAAAATGTCCCCCCA
The DNA here is from genome assembly GCF_041138505.1 of Cibotium barometz. NCBI lineage: Eukaryota > Viridiplantae > Streptophyta > Polypodiopsida > Cyatheales > Cibotiaceae > Cibotium > Cibotium barometz. The sequence goes on from NC_141072.1 coordinate 43,569,132, forward strand.
CGCAGGCAGTGAATCCATACTCGAGAGTTGGCCCGGTTCATACTTTTTGGCAGGCTAGATGGATATATTCACTCTTTGATTTTTTACTTAATAAAGTATTAGAATTGTCAGGTAAACAATTGATTTGTTTGGTAAAAAATGAATATTTTTCTTGTTATTTATATTATCTTTATTGCTTTTTAATCCTCTATAAATAAAAATTTTGAGATATTTTGTGTATCTAGATCCATGTCATCTGAGAGCTGCATGCATGTCAACCCAGACTAAAGATACAAAAGAAGCTTCTAAAGTGACGACTACAACAGGGACAATGATTCACCTGCCAAGCAAGATAACATGGATTCAGCCGCTGCTGATGCAGTGCCCACTTGTAAGCACAAGATTGGACTACACCCTATGATCTATGTTCTGCAAGTCCATGGTAGGTTTCCACACTGTCCCTAAATAGTGACCAGTCAATCAAAGGCCACATGGTGACCTCCGAATGTGCGTATGCATGCCATGTTTACACAGTCCCTAAATACCCTCAAAACGCTACATGGTGACATTCACACATACGCACATGCATGCCATGGTTACAGTCCTTTAATAGTAACCACTCAAAAAAGGCCACACATTGTAACCTTCACACGTATGCATGCATGCATGCACACACACACAAGCACATGCACCTTACCCATCAACACATCAGACAGAAGTACTTAGAAACCCTGTGGCTGATTCAATCGATCAATAGAAAAAAAGACCACAGCAGGTTTACCAAATAGTAACGAACCATGAACCAAAAATTTGGCATGTACAATGCACAAAATGAACAGAAAAAAAGCATCCTATTCTGATCAAAAGCTTGACCTCCATTAAGAAGATCTTTGTGAACGCAGTGTAGAGACGTGATATTGAGCTCAGAAGCGATTCCATCCCGATCAGAGTCACTGTTAAACACGGACATTTGATAAAGTAAATGTCTTATTAACAAACTTGAGTAACAACAAAAATAACAGCATCTAATAGATTTTGTGGAGCTTGACCTCAACTTTGAAGAGTTTGATTACAGACAAACAGCCCACCTGCCCAATCTATGGGCAGACATCAAATAGCTACCTTGTTCTGCCCAGATCATGAGCTTTACAGAATGGCTTGGAAAAAATTGTGGCAGGTCCACTCCTAGGCCCCACTCTTGCTGCAGGTGTGCAAACCGATAGGCCGGGACCTTTTTTGCTGCAGGCTCAAGGTCAACGACATTTGCTGCAGGATTGCAGAGATTGTTTCTGCCGGATTGGATGGCTTTTACCCTCCCACCCCATATCCGGCCTATGGAGGCAATGGATGAAATTATTGCTAACAGGCATGGAGTGTGCACTAGCATTCCAGTCAGCAACAATAGCAATGAGCAGAAATTCAGTACGTAAAGAAAACCTTCAAACCACGGGTTGCATTCAAGATTATATCTTCAAAAGGTGAGAGATGAGTGGGCTGTTAGTCTGTAACCACCTGCTCGTTTCTCTGATCTGAGAGATCCAGCAACTGTCAGGGCCGCCTGATGAACTGGCAGACCCACATCCTCCCCTTCTGAAGCCACTCTAAACTAAATGATTGTGAGCTTTCACCCAAACCCCTATTTTTATCCCTTTGATTAAGCTCTTTAGTTCAAAGCATGTGCCAAATGTTTTTAAACAAAAAACCTCAGCTCTAGCTGCTGTAACATAGGAAACAGTACAGAGTCTTTTCATAGGCATTGCAATCTTAGTCAGTGAAGGGAACGACACTAAGATTTTAGTGTAGCCCGTGAGATTTTTAAACACTGCAAGCAGAATGAATAACTATGTCATGGTTCTGTCACATGGTAATCTTTTATACACATGCAAGTGGGACAGATTCTGTGGTATACACCAGCTTGAGAGCAAACGCTGCAAATACAACCAAATTTGGCATTCTTCTGGCCACCTTCTTGTTGGCTCACAGGAACCTAGTGTTAGGATTTGTGGGCAATGGAAGCTCACTCACACACATAAGAACCTAGTGTTAGGGTTTGTGGGCAATGGAAGCTCACACACACACACACACAGAGGAAGCAAATTGATTCTGAGAAAGAAAGAAAGTTATATTAACGTCTACGGAAGACCCCAAGGGCCTATGAATAATGAGACCAAAAGTAAGTCTGAGCCATGGAAAACTGAAAGAAAAAGTAAAATGAAAACATCTGACAATACATGTGATCAACACATGATCTTGTGTAGAGTGAGATATGTTGTGATCAGCTAATGTCGATACCCGCCTCAACCAAAACCGATCTTGTCATGTGCACAGTGTGTATCTACCGTGTGCTATACGTATACAAGACTAGCTTCAAGGCTTGGGGAAGCTTGGAGCTAGGCAAGCTGATTGGTGAGCTGGGCTAGGGATAGACTAACGGGCGGACACCCAAGTATGGACAGGCCGGCGCCCACGTGTGGACGCCCGATGACCGGCCAAGAGCCTATAAAAGGGTGACCAAGGTTAGTCAATAGTTCATAGAGTCTCGCGTGTTTTTGTGAGAGCTCTATGGTCAGGAGCCTGGATCTAGTGCAAATGTGCACCTGCTTTCTGCAACCAAGGCCGGCAGCACTCTCGAGGCCCGCGATGGTAGCTTCGTGGCGGTATGGGACGTCACGAGGTAGAGATTGGTCGGTACATCCAGCTAGTTAGCTCAGCTCGTGGCTCGGTGGGGACAGCCAAGACTTGTGGGTTTGCCCACGGCTGTCAAGGTTGGGAGGTGAGTCAAGCCTGCACCCCCTTCACGTTGCTTGGTTTTGTTTTGCAGGTTTCGAGTCATGTATCAGGAGCGTTCTACGAGGTGATCCTTTGGGGATTTGACAGTGGTATCAGAGCAAGCCTCGAGAACGAGCAAGTCGGTAGGTAGAGAAAAAAGAGGTCAAAGAAAAGGTATGATTTCGAGAAGGTTTTTTCGTGCATATTGCTGTTTTTTAGAATTCAGCATGTTATGTTTCCATCATTAGGACTTAAAAGTAGTGGTCATAGAAAGGGATATCTTGTTAAGCAAGAAGAGGGGTTATTTTTTTTTAGTTTTTTTTAAAGAGGAAAAAAGAGAGAAAAGCCTGTTGACTGTGTGAACAGCATGAGAAAGAGAGAGAAGAGGCGAAGAGTTTCCTAGCGACTGTTGAATCAGCGTGGGAAATCGAAGCACTAGAGTGCTGGTCGGCAACTGTGTACTTGGCGATTGTGTGGCTGTGCAGTCCTTATGAGGGAAGAAGGCAGCCAAAGATCCCCATGAACCAGTCGACGGCGAGTAGGTGAGAAGCTTCACAGCAAATTGGTGATCGCCGTATTGCAGAGAAAAAGCGGAAAGCGCTCATCGCTGACGTGTGGCGGGCAGCCGACGTATGCTTTTGGCGCTTACCTTGCGTTTTTTTTAGGCCTTATGCTTTCTGTTTTTTTAAACGAAACCAGCGTTTTTTTTTTACACGCTGTGTGGGTTTTAAATAAACGAAAGCAGTATTTTTTTAAAACTCTATAAGCATGTGTTGTTTTAGAACAAAAAAGCATGTAGATTATTTTAACTTCTGTGACTTGTTTTGTCTAGCTTGTGTGTTTTTTTTTTGTTTTTTTTGTTTAAGCTTTATGGGTATTGTTTTTAATTTTTTAAAAAACCCCTTAAGCATAGTTTTTTTTTTTTTAACACAAAAGCAAAGCTTTAAAGCTACACATGCTTTTTGGGAAGGCCTATCAAATACGCCTCAAGTGGGCTTCTTGCCACACTCCTCGTACTCTCTAGCACTCTTCCTTGTACAAAGCCAAGCTTTTCTCTCATCTTGCCCTCTTCTAGTTGTCGACCCAAGAATCCAAGATGGAACCCATTCCCGAACATGAAGACCTGCCTGCTACGGAGGCCACCAATGGCGATCTTTTTGACGATTTTGTATCCAAATCTGATTTTCAAGAGTTTAAAGTTGCTTTAGAAGCTTCTTTCTCGCAACGTCAGGCTCAAGTCGCCGTGCAGATGCAAGCTTTACGAAATTCCATCTCTTTATTGACCACTACTCTATCTACTCTCTCAGCTATGGATACCTTGGCATCTGCTTTAGGCCCCATCATTACTCCGGAACAGTTTGGGGACGAGCAAAAGCAACGTACCAAGAAGATAGTGGACACGTGGCTACATAAGTGGCACGTCCATTTCCAGTTTCATCCATATGACGATGGCAAAAAGATTCAATTAGCATCAGGTTTCCTCTCAGGCAAAGCTTTGCTTTGGTGGAAAGAACTCAAACCTAAACCAACAATCTGGGCACAGTTTGAAGAAGTCTTCAAGAAAGAATTCTTCAAGAAGGAGGATGACTACGATATCGTTGCTCAGTTTGCCAGTTTAACCATGACCTCGCAGAACCTCACTTCTGAGGTCTACCTCCATAAATTTAGACACTTGCAGATGAAAGCTACGAAGATGGATTCTACTACTCTTTTGGGTTTCTTCGTAGCCGGTTTACCCGACTCGTACCGTTTACAGGTTAAAAACAACAAATGCAAAACTTTGGACAAGACCATTCATTCTCCTCGTATTTATGATGATACAATGGTCTCTTCCAAATCTAAACCCGTGACCGAGCAGGGGAACAAGCACAAACGAAAGTTCTCCGCACTGATGGCTAGCACGAAAGAAGAAAAGTCTTCGGACTAACCTTCAAAGAATTCTACTTCGAACCCAACAAAGAAAAACCGTCTCCTCAAGGCTTTGATGCTCAAGGAGGATGGACGTTGCTTCATCTGCGAAGAAAAAGGAGACATGCGTAACAAGTGCCCAAAGAAGAAGGGTGCAAAGACCAACCCAGGACCCAAGGCAAAGACAATCAACCAGTTGTCTTTAGCAGGTACTTCAGTCACTGTACTTTCTCGCCCTAGTTCATGTTCTAATTGTATGTTTAACTCTAAAGTTTTTGGCTTCCATGATCTTCTCCGAGTTTATGGAGAAGTGAATGGCCGTAGAATCCACATTCTTTTGGACCCTGGCAGCTCACATGACTTTGTTAATTACAAACTTGTGCAGAAATTGGATCTGGACACAATACCTAGCGATCATACATATAAAGTACGCCTACCTGCGGGTCGGCAAGTATGGGATCGAAAGGTGGAGAAGCTACCAATCCGGATTCAGGACTACGAAGATATTCTGGAGTGCTATGTTATACATGTAGAGCATGTAGACTTGTTATTAGGGATTGAGTGGTTTAAGACCCTTCAGGTCCAGATAGATTGCTCTAGTAACACCCAGTATTGTATCTTAGGTGATTGTATACATCCCTCTCAGGGACCTCTTGTAAATAACATTGATTTTGGAAATATAATGGATTCTTCTTCGTATAATGCTTTCCACTGTGTCTTGATTCCACTTTCTTCATTTCTCGTACCTACTATGGATGTCAATGAATTAAGTGTATTTGAAAGCAAGAAATTAAAGAAGTTACTTGACTTGTTTCAAGATGCTCAACCCGTTAGCTGTCACCAATTGGCCGACCATTTGGTCCATTCCTAGTTTTTGTGTCTCATTCACTTGAGGCCAGGCCGGTGTCTCATGTGAAGAGGCCAGTATTTTGCTGACATGGACGGGAGCCAGACTGGTGCCACCCGTGTGTTAGCAGGATGGTGTCGTATGGACGGGAGCCAGACCAGTGCCACCCGTGTATGACCTGGACTGTGTTCGATCCATGGGACTGTCACGCCATGGAAGAGCCAGTATTCGTGCCGTGTTTTGCCTATGGGACTGTCACACCATAGGGAAACTCGTGCCTGGAACTGTGTCTTACCTATGGGACTGTCACTCCATAGGAAGACCAGGTTTTTATGTTTTATATCGTGCCAGTTTTGTGCCGACAGATATTTTGTACTTGTTCCATGAACGGGAGATATGTCCATGTTACTATTTGCACATGCACACATATTTTGCATGTTTGAAACTGTTTTCGCATGACATGTATTTGTGTGTTTGCCTGCTTGACGTGTTACTTACTGAGCGGGGACGCCTGCCAGTGAGTCGTGAAGTCTGCTCTGTATTCTGACAAGTTTTGGTGCATGTGAACAGGTGGTAAGTATGTCGCACATGTTGTTTTAATATTTTTTATTCTAACCCTTTATTTTATAAGGTTAGGTGTTCACACTTATTTAAAAGTGGGCACCCCCTTTGGGCACCCACTTTGGGGCCAAGGTGGGGAGCCCCACTTTTAAGTGAGTGTGGGGGTGGGCATGGTCACCTACCCCCACTAATCCCCCACATGCATACGTGGGTATCACCAAAGTTAACTCCACTATAATTTTATTAAAAAGACTTCCTCCTTCAAGCGTGAGGATCCATCGCATCTTTCTGGCGTTGATTTCATCACCCGGTGATCACCTACGTTTGCTGTCGAATCAGCTGCTCCACCACCCATATCCTCCAGCCGGCTGCTCCTCCAATAGGCGGCTGCCTTCCCTGCACAACGACTGCTGCAGTGCTCTTTGCTGCTGGCTGCGCCTACCTCTCTACAGGTGGCTGAGTACCCTCTGCTGCTGGCTGCGCCTGCCTCTACAGGTGGCTGAGTGTTGTTGCAGGCAACTGTTTGCTCCACGCTGCTCTCTCTCTCCCAGGCGGCTGGCTGTACTGTACTACAGGCGGCTGCTCACCTCACATACAAGCAACTTCACCTTGACTGCTGGCGGCTGCTTCTCCTTTCCCAGCCAGGCGCCCATCACATGCTCTGCCTACACAGAGTTGGCTGCCTCCATCTGAAGGCCACGCCTCACTCAACTGCTCCTCTCCTGCAGGCAACTGTGCCATCTCAACAAAGGGGTTGCTCTTACTGTCCAGCAGGCTGCAAGTGACTGTGCACTCCTTCTCCAATCAGGCAAGAGGTTGTGCACTCCATCTCCAATCAGCAGCCAGGTCTCTCTCTCCTCACTTGCAAGTGGATGTTTCTCTCTCACAGCAGGCGGCTGTGTCCTTTGTGGTGGTACATCCTCTCCACTGGTGTTCTACAAGGAGACTTCGCATCACCTGGGTGGCTTCATCATACCACAAGTATTGGTTTTCTATCAACCATCTACAAGTAAGTGATTTTCAGATTTGAGTAAAGTATTTTATGAGGTGGTCAAGATCATGATGGAAATGAATCCGGGTGAAGGTGGTGACAGAGGGTGTGGGTGTGGGCGGTACGATGGGGCATGAGATTGTGAAAGAAAGTAATGCGTAGTCAGCTAGTATGGGGGGAGGAGGGATGGTGAAGTCTGAGATGTGTGGTATAAAAGCAAGATCCCATGAGGTAATCCACCGTACTGGTGCCTCCCCCATGCGGAAAAGATGTAAGTCTGTCCAACTGCAACCATCTGGACAACCCACTATATATAACCAGCTCATGCATAGCCCCCATCTCCAAGAAGTGTCTACCATATGATGTTGCATTCCCCATATCCTGGTTGGCCCTCTGGAGGCCCATCTCAGCCAAGTCAATTTCTGACAACATAATGGCATCTCCCTAGAAGTCATATGTCTACACTTGTTCCCCTTTTGTCCGTGCATTAAAGTCTCCTAATAGGAGGACCTCTCCCTACTGGGAGAACTCTGCAATGTCTGCAAATAATGGCGCATAGGGAGTCTCCCCTTTCTCTATCAACCTGCATGCATATTCTAATTTCTCTGGTGGGAAGTAGCATACTGCAATATGCATCACTCTCAAGCTAGGCCTGGCTAATTGCATCCACATAAAACGAGCCTCCTCATCGTGTCTAACCATTGTGAGCATGCCTCTCAAATGAGGGCGAAACAAGCATGCCACTCCTCCCGAGCCACGCACCGCCCAGTGGTGCATGTTTGTCGTCTGAAAGCTGAATCCCATGTATAACCCTCCACTTTGGGTAGCCCTCTCTCACGACTTTGATGTGTTTCTGCATAGAAGATAATATCCCTATCTGTGTAAGTCTCTGTGAAGCCTCCTATGTCTGACCATAGAGTTCCATTGCAATTTCATACTCCCAACCTCAATGCATCTATGGTCTCATAGGCCCCACACCATCATGTAGGGCTTTTATCCGTGATGATGACTCGGTTATCACGATAAACGGCCCATTTTCCTGCCTTGCGGGCTTCCATAACCTGAAACATCCCGGCTTTCCTATGTTCCACCCGTAGGGGGGTGAGGTCATCTCCAAGGTATATTTTGGTGGTTTAAAGGGTGGCCCTCTTCTTCAAGAAAGCCGAACGGGACTCCGTATCTTTGAACTTGAGGAGGAGAGGCCTCTCCCTCGTCAAGTCCTTCCTGGCTCACCAAGCATCTACAAAAGGTGTGTCAGTGAGGCCCATCTGTCTACATAAAGTCTCTCACCATCCTCTTTTGGTGAGTTGCCCGCTTGCAAGCCTGTTACTCGCACATGTAGAGCCCTAGATTGGCGACGGTTCTCTTCCTGAAGCGTGGCCGTCATGATGGATGTGGCATTCGGGGTGTTGACTGTTTTCTGCTTTTTCACAACCTCAACCCATTTGGAGGTTTCTCCAACCTCTTCTTTGTTGCCTCCATGTCTTTTTGGAGGCCTGCATGCTCCTCCCGGATGAATCTCTGTTGTGATTGCCTTCTTAGCCTCCTCTAGTTCCGCCTCAAGTTTGGCATCGGCATCTCACAATTGGGCAATCTCTAGAGAAAGAGCTTCTTGTGTGGCTAGCTCTCCTTCCTCTTTGCCATACTTGTGCAACTCTTCCTTGCATAATTTCATACATTTCTCCATGCATGCAGCCAGGCATGCATCCATCCAGGCTGCCATCTCTTGTCGCATCACACTTGCAGCTGTTTGTACATTTCCTCTTTGCCCTGAATCTCAGTCCTAACAGCATGAATCTCCTTTTGATGCTGGTTCAATGTCCTATCTATCAGTTTCTTTTGGTCTGAAAGGGCCTTTTGAGCCTGTTCTTCGATCTTGTTCACTCTGTCTTCAAGAGGGAGCACCATTGTCACAATCACCCAACCCAAGTTGTGGTGAAGGACACGGGAGAAGACGGGAGCTAGCTCAATGGTGATGGGGTAAGGGTGGGAGTGGCTTCTAGTTGAGGGTTCAACCATTGGTCCGGGGTAGGGACATTCTACATAAATGGGACCAGGCAGAACAGAGCCGGCCCAAGCGGGAGAGAGGGCAGCGAGCAAGGGCGAAGGCGGCGGCGGCTGCGCTCAGGGACGCAAAAGTGGCAAAGAGCAGCGAAGGGAAGGCGGCGGCGAATAGGGGCAAACAGTGGTAGAGAGAGAGAGAGAGAGAGAGAGAGAGAGAGAGAGAGAGAGAGGGAAAACTTAGAAGTACTTGCAAGTATATTCACACAATAATATGATACGTGACAAGTACAAGTGATAATAATAAACCTAGTCTGGGTGTCCTTTCACACCAAATGTCCAAGGGGAAAAACCCGCAGGACAAAAGTGCCCCTTGAGTTGGTGCATGTTCACATGCGGCACTACATATAAGCATATGCCATGAAATCTCCCCTTAGTGGTAATGTAAACTTGTATAAGGATGCAGATCACTCTATGTAGAAGAGTAAGCCTAAAGCTTTGTGGAAAGCTTCAAACTTCTCTTCGAGGCAATGCCTTGGTAAATAGATGTAGAATGTTTTCTTGTGTAGAGAAGTAGGTTAAAATGATCTCCCCTACATGAACCCTCTCCCCGACATTGTGATAATGTATCTCTATGTGCCTTATACGTGTTGGTATCCACATGATCTAGAGCTCAAGCTATGAAAGGTGGAAGATTTCCATGATGAGTGTAGGAGAGAGATGAGGGTTCAAGGAGAGAGATGAAGTTCAATCCATGACAATGGTGAAGAGAGAGAGAGAGAGAGAGAGAGAGAGAGAGATGTGGTAGACCACAAGAGAGAGATGTTGCAAAACTCAAATGATATTCATATTGTGATTATGGAACCCCCCAAGTACATCTTTTTATAGGCATCAAGACTCATCTTTTGACCTAGACCTTCACAAGGGTTGTTCACACCAAAGAGTGATCACACACCACTTGACACTAGACTCCGAAATATCCAACAAACCCCCCTCCGGAGTGAGGGAGTGTCATCTAAGAGAGACCTTCAGTGTGATTGTAACATGCAACGGAAGTATTCGCAATTGAGGATCCTCTCACACAAATGCTCACACCGTCTTCTGTATCCTGAGTTTCAAGAGTTTAGCAATCCACTTTATGACTTCAAACTTAAAGAGATTTGAGAGAGAGAGAGAGAGAGAGATAGAAACTGTACACCGTATGGGGTCCCAAATTACCCACTGAAGGGCCCCCTATCCCATTACCGGAATAGTATTTGCTTTATTTCTTTGAAGAGACTGACTGTGACGACAAGCCAAACGCAAGATCTTTGAGGACCAAGAGTCAGGCTGAACTGTACACAGCTGTAGAAGCACCAATGATGACCAATCTCGAGCCTATGCACTCTTCCCAATGGATGTAGGAAGGCTGCAAATCTGAGGCTGAGAGAAGGGGCTGATTGGGACTGTTCTAGGCTATGTATGAATGCTGAAAATGAGTATGAATGCTGAGTTTTACCTTTACCAAGTGGCTGTAGCAAAATGATGCAAAAAAGGATACTGCTGTATGAATGCTAAAAACGCAAGATGATCTGTAGGCTGAATGTTGTAGATGCTACGTTTTACTGAATGAAGGCTGAATTGCTCAAGCGTTGATGCTCCTATATGCTGATGGATGAAACGCTGATGGATGATGTGCTGAATTCTCCAATCGCTTATGCTCCTTGTCCTGAAGGCTCCAAGCATTGAGGTCTTCAAGGCTGAATGAGATATGAATGAATGATATGCTCAGCTATTTATATGGACAATTGATGCTGGTCGGCTGGCTACAGAGCTGGCCGACTACATCTTGTCCTTGATAAATGGATAAATGATGTAAAAATGCCCAATAAATGCTATAAATTATGGGAATAATACTAGATAAATTCTAATGAATGCTAGATGTTATCTGAAGGCTTCTGCAAACAATGATTGGATGAATGCTATGCATTATACATAGTGCTTTCTAATGCAAATCCTAAGGCTTCTATTGACTCTACATGCATGAATGCATCTCTTCAAGTGGGTTAAGGGACTTGGACTGATTGACTAAGGCTTAGAATGACCTATGTAGCTTGTGCCTGACTTATCCTAGACTGAGAATTACAATGCGGTCACGACATACGACAAATATCATCCTAAAGGGTGCTAATAATGTACAATGTTACGCTGATGATGATGAGCCATCTTGTCACCATGCACTACAGTGCAGAGTGCATGTGACAGTGATGATCTGGGCTCTTAGACTGCAAACATGTGATACAAAAGACCACAATGATGTCAACACCTGAAACTCTCATGTCAAGCCTGATACAAGAGCTTGACCATACATAATGCCTACATCAATCTATCTACAGACAAACCCCCAGCTCTAAGTAGGGAAAGGAAGATAAAAAGGAGCCAAGTCTTTTATAGAAACAAGGCTTTACAAAAAAAATCCAAAATATTCACATTTTGGGGAACTTCCCAGGTAGAGAACCCATGACTATTAAATATTCAGATTTTGGCACACCTCGGGCAGAGAACCCATGACTAATACTTGAAATATATAATTTTTTGGAAGTAAAACAGCTTCCCGATGCTTTGCTGATGAAGATTTTCTTTCTTGCGACGATGTTTCCATACTACCACGACTTGGAGCATGTGCATTTATGCCAACGATGCCGAAAGTCTCACCATGAAAGTGTTAGAAGTCATCTCCTGTCTATTTGTATACACCAGGGCCTCTGTTGTGGGTGTGCCCGCCCGTATATCATTTTTCCACACTCCCCGTATTTTTTTTTCCTATTTTTCCCATTTTTTTCTAGTGGCTGGAGGGCTGCCAGTTGATGCCAAGAGCACTCTGAAGCTGGCCGACTGCATCTGTATCAGTCGTGGGCTGTAGGAGTGCTGGCCGACTTGTTCTGTCCAGGCGTGGGGCATCTGTTGCTGGCCGACTGCTAATTTCAGCAGTCGTGGACATTTATTCAGTCGTGGGCCCTTTCTAGAGCTGGCCGACTGCCCTCATGGGATTGTATATATTGCCCCCCATCCTCCTCCACTTTCTCATTCAGTATTTCCGGGATCTTGTGTATAGAGAAGAGTTTACACACATCTCTCTGTGTTTCTTGTGCTGATTATTTTCTGCAGTCTACTTGCTCTTGTCTACCCAAGTTTGGTTGTCATTTCCGCTGCATATTCTGACATGGTATCAGAGCCCTAGGCTCTAGGAGATCTTGGGCGTTTTTTCTGAGCAAGAGGGGGAGCAACAGGTTGCTGATCGGTGGACTGTTTCGGGCTGAACGGGAAGTGAAGGTGCAAGAGGAAGGCGCAAGGTTGGATCAAAACGTACGTACGGATGCATTCCGTATCGTACATCCGTACAGTACGGGGATCCGTACGTACGGATCGATCCGTACGTGTGGGTTTTTTTTTGGGTGGGGTTTTCGTTGATCGCCTGCGACAGGTTTTTTTTTTGGGGTTTCGCATTCTTTTGGGTTTCGCCGATCCGTACTGCCGCCAGCCGACGATAGCACCTGGACTCATCGCTCCGTACAGTCGCCAGCGCTCGCACACCTTCCGGTACAGTCTCTCTCTCTCTCTCTCTCTCTCTCCCCGTCCGAGTCTCCAGGCCTTCCGTTTGCTTCACCTTCCGGTACAGTCTCTCTCTCTCTCTCCCCAGGCCTTCCCTTTGCTTCTGTGTTCTTCTGCTCTCGCCCCCCTTTGTTGCCACCGCCCTCCCGAGTCCCTTTGCTCAGCCATGTTCTGTGGTGCTGTATCTTCTGTGTTCTTCTGCGAATCTGCTCTCGGCCCCCTGTGCTGTATCTTCTGTGTTCTTCTGCGAATCTGCTGTCGGCGACGTTTTCCCACCCACCCTTGCTCAGGCCCCCAAGGCAGCAACATAACTCTCTCTCTCTCTCTCTCTCTCTCTCTCTCTCTCTCTCTCTCTCTCTCTCTCTCTCTCTCTCTCTCTCTCAACCTTAGGCCACCATCTGTGGACCATGCACTTAGCTCTCAGTCTCTCTCTCCCTCTCCCTCTCACTCTCACTCTCACTCTCACTCTCACCTGAGCTGCCCACTAAATATAATGCATTGCACGATTGCTGAATCCTGATTGAAATTGTATGGCATTGTGCATTGAATTTGTCAGAGCAATCATGCCGAAGCGAGAGAACCCATACTGGAAGGAGCACACAAACGTCATTCGCATTGTGACTACTCCAGGGCAGGCAGGTAGTGGCACTCGACAATGGCAGTGCAAGTACTGCAATTTCACCCTCACGAGTACAATTACTCGTGTCATCAAGCACCTCACAGGCATTGGCACCACCAACAATTGTGCAGGGTGCAAGAGAGTGCCACAAGCATTGAGAGATCAGTTGATTGCTGAAAATTTCCCTGCAATGGGGGCAGCTGAAAGAGGAAGAGGCACACAAGAGACACAGGATGCGCTTCATGATGCTCTTCTTGGGGACTTGGCTGGTCCATCCACGCAGGTTGATGAATCTCAGCCTGCCTCTTCTGAGCAGGCATCGTGTGCGAGAAAGAGGCCTTCTGTCATGCAAGATGAGAATGAGGGTGATACATATACGGAAAGGCAAACCACCTTGCCTTCTCGTGTGCATGCACAGCCTTGGGTCAAAGAAAGGCAAAAGGTGGCTGAGATGGAGATTGCTCGCACTCTCATAGAGTGCAATATCTCCTTCAATGTTTTGAGGACTGACCAATGGAAGAGGATGGTCAGAGCTATAGCCCAGGTTGGACACACGGAGTCATGGTCAGGGCTTGAGTACAAAAAGATGCGCACCACGATGCTTGATGAGCAAAAGACCTTGATAGACAAGGCATTGGTGCCAGTGAAAGCAGGTTGGCAACAATTTGGTTGCACTATCATTTCAGATGGCTGGAGTGACACACGGCGACGACACATCATCAATATTCTTGTCTCTTCATGTCTTGGTATGTATTTCTTACGCGCTGTGGATGCTGGGAAGGCAAGCGAACGCATCACTGCTGAGAGTATCTATCAGCACATTCGCCAGGCAATTGTTGAAGTTGGTCCAGAGAATGTGGTGCAGGTTGTAACAGACAATGCTGCTAATTGCAAGGCAATGGGAGACATGGTGGAGGCGGAGTTTCCTCGCATTGTGTGGACTCCCTGTGCAGCCCATTGCCTTGATTTGCTTATGGAGGACATAGGCAAGCTGAGTTGGGTGCAACCCACAGTTTCTGATGCCACGAAGATCACTACATTCTTCAGAAAGAAGCAGCAGGCATTGGCTATCTTTAGGAGCCACAGCAACCTAGATATGGTGCGGCCATCCAAGACAAGATTTGCCTATATGTATTTGGTGCTACACAGGCTTTTCAAATTGAGAGATCCACTATTACAGACAGTTGTGGATCCAAAGTGGAGAGATATGTATCATTCACAGACAGAGCCCACCAAATACATACAGAGACGGATACTGGATGAGACCCTCTGGACGGATGTGCAAACTCTCTTGGTGGCTTTGCAGCCAGTATTTGTACTTCTGCGAGTCACAGACATGGAGGGCTCCACTTTGGGCTTAGTGTACCACCTCTTCATGCAGATGAAGAGTCATATTGCAGCCTGTACGTCCCTGACACAGAATTGGTAAGTAAAATCTTGATTCTTGATGGCCGATTACAGAATCTTGATTCTTGATTCTTGAGTCTTGAGTCTTGACTTACTAATTGCTCTACTTCTCTGTTTATTTTACTCTTGCAGCCGAGATGATATATTGGCTATTGTGGATTATCGATGGGGGTATATGAGTCGCCCCATTCATGGGATGGCTGCATTCCTCCATCCTTTCTACAAGACGCCACTTCTCTTTCATGATAGGGAGCTGCTCACCTTACGAGATAGATACATTAATAGTATGTATGATGTGGAGCAGCAATTGGAGATTGATGCGGAGCTCTGCAGTTGGGTCAACAACTTGGGACCCTCATTTGCCAGAGTTGTTGCTCTTAGACCAGAGGCCACCAAGCTTCCTCTTACTTGGTGGCAAAACTATGGAAGCCAGGGTCTTCCACAGCTTACAGATATAGCTCTGCGAGTGCTATCTCAGGTATGTATATCATGTATGTACTATGGACTATGAACTAGTCTTGTGAAGCTTATTGGGAATTGCTGAGCTCACATGAATGAAGCACTTTTTTTGAATTGGAGTGCAGGATTGTTCAGCAGGTGCTTGTGAGCGCAACTGGAGCGCTTACTCGCTCATACATACAAAGATACGCAATCGTTTGAGCACCTCTCAACTAGAGAGACTGGTCTATTGTAGGGCCAACATGAAGCTCGTACGAGCTTATCATGCTTTGGGCACCCCAAAACAGGTGAGTTTATCCTATTCATTCGCTTGTGGGGATTGGCCTCCCATTTACATAGCTTTTATACTATAGTATACAAAAAGTTGAGTCGTTGACACTCCGCATTCTCTTTGGTTTTACGTTGAATAGGTGGATCCAACACGTGTCAAGCTGGTCCCAGATCCTACCACCATTGATGAGGCAGAGCAACGGTTGAGAGATGAGCAGGACGAGATTCTTTGCCTCCTGCATAGAGAGCTGGAGAGTGTAGACAGGCGGGTGACGAGATCGAGAGCCCGAGCTTATAAAATTCAGCTACATGAGGGACCTGCAGATGCAGAGAGTTCTGGCTGGAGAGGCGCCCGGAGAGGAAAGCTGCCTATTCAGACTCCTCGAGCACGTGCGAATGAGGCCGTTCGCCTCATTCACACTACCCAGCAGGATGATGCAGAGACAGGGACAGGGACATCTGAGGCAGCCCACCCACCTGTGCCCATGATGACAGGGCCTGAGTATGATGACGAGGGCAATGTCATCACGGAGGGTTATATGCTTGATTCTCCAGGGTCATCATCCTCATCGGATGATGAGTTTTGATTTGGATTACCTTAGTTTTGATTTGGTGTTGTATGGACATGGCACATTTTGTCATTATTCATAGACTCATTTTCAAATTTCATCATTTCTTGATGTGAATTGTGAGTTGTCACGACTCACTTGTGACAATGTGACTTGTCTTAAGTAATAAGTATTAAGTATTAAGTACGATTAACTTATTAAGTATGATTGACGACTTTGTGATTCTAATTTCTCACTTTTGAATTAGTAGGTTTTTGACCTTGTTGTGTCTCTATTTCGAAAGTTTTATATGTCAATGTGGACATGGACTGAAATTTAATGTAAGTGGCTGAAATTTTTTACATTTTATGTATTTTTACCAATAGTACGTATTTTTACGTACCTTAAAATTTTTTTCCGTACCAAACAACGTACAGTACGTACGGATCCGTACAGTACATAACGTTTGGAACCACCTTGGGAAGGCGGGCAGAGGGGCTGGACAGCCACTTGCATATTTTCTGATTTTCTGATTTTTCCCACCCACCCACCCTTTCAGGTTACTCTCCGAGATGGCGGATTTACTCGAGATGGCTGAGAAGCACGTGAAGATTCCGACTCTCCCCACGTTCCCAGTGGATCGTCAGTTGGACAGGTCCAATTATGGCATCTGGAAGGTCATGATGGAGTCAGTTTTGGAGTCATATGATCTTGCTGATTTTATTATCAAAGGGGTGCCAAGGCCGGAAGCTGAGGAAGGGGAGTTATTATCAACGAGGAAGGACCAAGAGGCACA
This sequence comes from Cibotium barometz, assembly GCF_041138505.1. Classification (NCBI taxonomy): domain Eukaryota; kingdom Viridiplantae; phylum Streptophyta; class Polypodiopsida; order Cyatheales; family Cibotiaceae; genus Cibotium; species Cibotium barometz. Next base: position 43,585,878 of record NC_141072.1, read on the forward strand.
GGCACAAATGTGGGACCGTGTCAACGCCAGGGTCCGGTCGTTTCTATTCCTCAATTGCACACCACAGGTGATCAACCATGTGAAGCACATGACGCTGGCGAGAGGCATATGGGAGCACTTGGCTTCTTTGTACAACAGGGTGTCACCCATGAAGCGGATATCCTTGGAAGTGCAGATGCGGGTTATGAACCCTGCAAAGTCTTCGACGATGCGGGAACACATTAACAAGCTGCAGGCCCTTCAGCAGGAAGTCCTTCAAGCTGGGAAAGAGATATCGTCCGAAGATATGGCCATCACGTTACTTTCCCACTTGCCTGGTCAGTATTCCGCTTTCTATTCCTCGTTGATCACGAGTGGCAGGCTCAGCACCATTACTTGGGAGGAGCTTGTGCCAATGGTCTTGGACCAGGAGGAACGTTTCACGAACCCTCCTCACGGCGGAGGTTCGGAGGCCTTAACTGGCCAACGGTCGAAAGGCCGTAATACCAACAAGGGCAAAGGGAAGGCTTCACCAGATAAGTCTTCCGAGAAGAAGCCTGATCCAGAACGAGAGAAGCTGAAGGCCGAAAGATTGTGTAATGATTGTGGCGAGAAAGGCCACTACTGGAGGAAGTGCCCTAAGCGGACAGGGAAGAGTGCTGATTCCTCAGCCTCAGCTGCGAAGACTCCGGCATTTGTGCACTTGGAGATGGTGGACTCCGATGATTCATCATCCTCGAGCGAGGAGGCAGTTGGCTTCACCGCAAATGATACTCGGGAATGGATTCTCGACAGTGGTGCTTCCAGGCACATGACTCCATCCCGTGACTTCTTCCTGGATCTGAAACGGCAGTCAGGTCGTATCTTTATTGGCGATAACTCCACTATTCCGATTCATAGTGAGGGCCGGATGGAGTTCATTCCCGACGGCAAGGGGGGCAAGCATGCTTCCCGAGTTCTTTATGTCCCTGCTCTGGGCTTTCATCTTTTGTCAGTGCATGAGGTATGCAAGACTGGCTTTCGGGTGGAATTTGAGGAGCATTTCGTTGCTCTAAGGGACCGTGAGACAGGCAAAGTTGTTTGGGAAGGCGGTGTGGAGAACGGCATCTACAAGCTCTCTGCACTCTCCTCACTGACAGGCTCTCAGGTCGGAGATTTGTGGCACTTTCGTTTTGGCCACTTAAATGTGGATGCTTTGCGGCGCGCCTTCCGGGACCAGATGGTGGTTGGCTTGCCAGATGTTGGTAGTAGGCAAGGACGCTGCAGTTCTTGCATACGTGGTAAGCAGCACAGGGAATCCTTTCCGAAGCAGGCTTCCAGGCGGGCTTCGAAACCTTTGGAGTTGATTCACACTGACTTGTGTGGACCACAGCAGATACCATCCTTGGGAGGATCTCTCTACTTCATGCTACTTGTTGATGATTGTACCAGATTCACGTGGGTCTACTTTCTTTCACAGAAGGACCAGGCTTTTGCTCGGTTCAAGGATTGGCACGTGATGGTGGAGAAAGAGTCTGGATTTCAGGTCAAGACTCTCAGGGCTGACAAAGGAGGGGAATTCTCCTCGACTGTATTCTTTCGGTTTTGTGCAGATAATGGCATCAAGAGGGAATTGGCCAATACCGGTTCGCCTTCGGAGAATGGAGTTGTTGAACGTAAGAACAGGACTGTGGTGGAGATGGCGAGGACCATGCTGGAGCATCGAGATCTTCCTCGTCCACTTTGGGGTGAGGCTGTGGCAACAGCTGTCCATACCATAAACCGCTCTCCGACGACTTCTGTACCCCATATGACTCCATTTGAGGCATATTTTGGCAGGAAACCCGATGTCTCGCACTTCCGTGTCTTTGGGAGTGACGCGTATGTACATATTCCGAAGAAGCAGAGGGGGAAGCTTGACTCCAAGTCCCGCAAGCTGGTATTTGTGGGGTATAACTCTCTTTCCAAGGGATACAGGTTGTATGATCCAGAGAGGAACGAGATTGTTGTCAGCCGGGATGTGGTCTTTGATGAGCATGTTCCAGCATCCACTGTCGAGGAGCCGCCACTTCTTGGAGATCCAGAGTCTGATGATGATTCCCAGTCTACCACTCCAGTTGATCCACCTCAGTCATCACAGGAGGTTGAGCCCGCAGCTGGAGTTGAGCCCCCGCGACCACAGGAGGCTCCACGATCTGTTCGAGTACCTAGGTGGTTGTAAGACACCCTTCGGGAGTCAGGTGTCACGGAGCTACCCTCCGAGTGGACCACAGAGGACGGCCCTCGAAGATCACATCGAGTTCGAGATAAAAGCAACACGGCGGAGCTTCTTCAGGTGAACTATGCTCTTATGTCTCGTATCATGCGGGATAAAGAGCCCACTTCCGTAAAGGAAGCCCTTTCACAGGATACTTGGAGGGAAGCCATGCAGGTGGAACTTGACGCCATCGAGAAGAACAACACTTGGGAGTTGGTACCGAGGCCGTCGAAGCGGTCAGTCAATGGTGTCAAATGGGTCTTTAAGACCAAGTACGCGGCTGATGGGTCGGTGGACAAACACAAAGCCAGGCTCGTGGCTAAGGGTTATGCTCAGCGGCCAGGCATCGACTACGAGGATACCTTTGCACCGACAGCGCGGATGACCACGATTCGGACCGTTCTTGCCCTTGCTTCTTCTCAGAGGTGGCCCGTGTACCAGATGGATGTAAAATCGGCGTTCCTTAATGGTGACCTGCAGGAGGAGGTGTACGTTGAGCAGCCTCCAGGCTTTATTGTTCCAGGATCGGAAGGGATGGTTTACAGGTTACGTAAGGCCTTGTATGGTCTTAAGCAGGCTCCGAGGGCTTGGAATCAGAAGATTGATTCCTTCTTTATTCGGACTGGATTTCAGAGATCGGTTGCAGATCCGAACCTGTATCTCTTTCGGGAACGCGGCATGGTCACACTCATCATCCTTTATGTGGATGATCTCATTCTCACCCCAGCGGTCATGTGGAGCACATTGGAGTGACGAAGGCTGCCTTGTCAAAGGAGTTTGAGATGACCGACTTAGGCTTACTCCATTTCTTCTTGGGATTGGAGATCTGGCAGACCCAGAGGGGGTTTTTCGTCTCTCAGCAGCGGTATGTTCATGAGTTGCTTGAGGCCTTTGGGATGGAGAACTGCAAGCCTATTACTTCGCCGATGGACCCGAACACAAAGTTAACCGTTACAGATCCTTGTGAGCCAGTTGATGCCTCGCAGTACCGGAAGTTGGTTGGTTCATTGATCTGGTTGCTGAACACCAGATTGGACTTGAGCTTCTCCGTGGGGCTGTTGAGCTCTTTTATGCAGACGCCATTGAAGACTCATTGGGACGCAGGATTGCGGATCTTGCGGTATCTGCAGAGTACGAAGGATCTGGGACTCTTTTACACAGGAGGGAATGGAGTCAAGCTCCAAGGTTGGAGTGACTCAGATTGGGGAGGAGATCCAGACACGAGGAGGTCTACTTCAGGATACACTTTTACCCTCGGCTCAGGAGCGGTTTCTTGGAGCAGCAAGAAGCAGCCAACTATTGCCCTTTCTTCGACAGAGGCAGAGTATCGGGCTGCTTGTGGTGCTGCTTGTGAGGTTGTATGGCTGCGGAGGCTGCTAGGCGAGATGGGGTTTCCACAGAGGGAGCCCACAGTCATCCAGTGTGATAACCAGAGTTGTATAGCTATTGCTCGGAACCCGGTTTTCCATGCCCGGACCAAGCATATAGAGATACAGTATCACTTTGTTTGTGAGAAGATCTTGGCGGGTGACATCTTGCTACTTTATTGTTCGACGGAGGACAATGCGGCGGACCTCTTCACGAAGTCTCTACCTCAGGCTACGCTCAGGCGGCACTCCAGCTCCCTGGGGCTACAGCCAGGAGCTAAGAGGGGGTGTTAGAAGTCATCTCCTGTCTATTTGTATACACCAGGGCCTCTGTTGTGGGTGTGCCCGCCCGTATATCATTTTTCCACACTCCCCGTATTTTTTTTCCCTATTTTTCCCATTTTTTTCTAGTGGCTGGAGGGCTGCCAGTTGATGCCAGGAGCACTCTGAAGCTGGCCGACTGCATCTGTATCAGTCGTGGGCTGTAGGAGTGCTGGCCGACTTGTTCTGTCCAGGCGTGGGGCATCTGTTGCTGGCCGACTGCTAATTTCAGCAGTCGTGGACATTTATTCAGTCGTGGGCCCTTTCTAGAGCTGGCCAACTGCCCTCATGGGATTGTATATATTGCCCCCCATCCTCCTCCACTTTCTCATTCAGTATTTCCGGGATCTTGTGTATAGAGAAGAGTTTACACACATCTCTCTGTGTTTCTTGTGCTGATTATTTTTTGCAGTCTACTTGCTCTTGTCTACCCAAGTTTGGTTGTCATTTCCGCTGCATATTCTGACAGAAAGCCCATGTCGCTCCACCAAAGAATGCATCCATTGAGGATGAGGTGTCTGCTAACACCCATGGTGATGATGCCCATGAAAATTCAGGAGGTACTAGGCCTATAGAGAGTGTCAGTGTGTATCTACCGTGTGCTACATGCACGCAAGACTAGTTCCGAGGCTTGGGGAAGTTTGGAGCTAGGCAGGCTGATTGACGAGCTGAGTTAGGGATAAACTAACAGGCGGGCACCCAAGTATGGACGGGTGAGCGCCCAAGTGTGGACACCCGATGACCGGCCAAGAGCCTATAAAAGGGTGGCCAAGGTTAGTTATTGGGATATAGAGAACCTCGCAAGTTTGTGAGAGCTCTATGGTCTTGGAGCCTGGATCTAGTGCAGACGTGCACCTGCTTTACGCAGGCGAGGCCCGCAAGGGCAGCTTCGTGGCGGTATGGGACGTCGCGAGGAGGAGATTGGTCGGTACGTCATCCTAGTTAGCTCAGCTCGTGGCTCGGTGGGGACAACCAAGACTGTGGGCTTGCCCACGGCTGTCATGGTTGGGAGGTGAGTCAGGCCTGCACCCCCTTGTTGTTTGTTTGTTCATTTGTTTGCAGGTTTCGAGTCTCGAACCAAGATCGATCACGAGGTGATCCGAGGGGATTTGACAGTGGTATCAGAGCATACCTCGTGAATGAGCAAGTCGGTAGGTAGAGAAGATGAGGTCGAAGAAAGGTATGTGTTAAAAAGCTTGCTGTTTTTTCTGTGTATACTGCTGTTTTCAGATTCAGTATGTGTTTTTTCTTCATCAAAGAAACCCATGTTGATGGGAGATGGTAGATGGTAGGGTCGTTTGCGTTGCAACGAAGAGGAAGATGGCTTTGAACTGTATAAACAGTTTCAGCAGTGAGAGAAACAGAGAACAAAAAAGCACGTTTGCTTTTCGTTGAACGAGTGAGAGAGAGAGAGAGCGAAGCGAGATGCGAAGGGTTGAAACGTGGTGGCATGCTGGACAACGTGCTAGAGGTCGTGTTGGCGCCATGTTTGTGGGCAGCGTTGTGGCAGGCGAGTACACAGTCGGCCAAGAAAGCACATTCGCACACAAACATGTGCAAGCCTTGTGCGCAGGCGGACTTGTACGCAAGCAAGGAAGCAGGCGGCCAGGCCTGCGTAGCCAGCCAGGCAGCGCCCAGGCCAGTCCTACGTAGCCCGCCCAGGCCACGTGGCCGTGTGGCCAGATCTTCGTGAAGGTGGCGTAGGCCACTGCAGGCCGCCTATGCGCACTCAGGCGCCGGCAGGAAGGGCAGCGCAGGTTGACGTCAGCGATAGCAGCACGCCGACGGTTAATCCAGGAGGAGAAAAAAAAAACAAGGAAAGCTTACGTTTTTTTTTAGAGCTTTTGTTTTTTTGAGTTTAAATTTTTTTTTTAGTTTTAAAAGACCCCTCCTCCAAGGTTTCAAAGGTGTTTTATTTTTTTTAAGAAAATTGAATATATATATCCATATATATATATATATATATATTTAGAAAAAGAACACACAAAAGCAAAGCAAAAGCTAGGCTTAGCTTTTGGGCTATCTTTATAAACCCAGTGGGCTTCTTGCCACACATCTCTCAAGTTTTCAAGCTCTCAAGCTCTCAAGTTCACTCGCACTTTTGTTGTGCAAAGATCGAATTTTCTCTCCACGTACCCTCTTCACGATGTCGACCCAAGAATCGGAGTTGGAGCCCCTTGTGGAACGCGAAGGCTTGCCGGCTACTACGGAAGGTACCGATGCCGATCTTTTTGACGATTTTGTGTAAAAATCAGATTTCCAAGAGTTCAAAGTAGCTCTCGAAGCTTCTTCGCGACGGAACGTTAGGCACAAATCGTAGCCCAGATGCAAGCTTTGCAGAACTCCATCGCTCTTTTGACCACTACCCTCTCTACTTTCTCGGGTATGGATACCTTGGCTTCTGCTTTAGGCCCCAACATTACTCCGGAACCGTTCGGGGGCGAGCAAAAGCAGCGCACCAAGGAGATCGTGGACACGTGGCTACATAAGTGGCAAGTTCACTTTCAGTTTCATCCATATGATGATGGAAAGAAGATCCAGTTAGCAGTAGGTTTCCTCTCCGGCAAAGCTTTGCTTTGGTGGAAGGAACTCAACCCTAAGCCAACGACTTGGGCACAATTCGAAGACGTCTTCAAGAAAGAATTCCTCAAAAAAGAGGATGATTATGATGTTGTTGCCCGGTTTTCAGCTTTGACCATGACCTCGCAGCACCTCACTTATGAGGTCTACCTCCAGAAGTTTCGTGACTTGCAAATGAAAGCTACAAAGATGGATCCCACTACTCTTTTGGGGTTTTTCGTAGCTGGTTTACCAGACTCATACCGTTTACAGGTTAAAAATAACAAATGTAAAACATTGGATGAGGCCATTCATTCAGCTCGTATCTATGATGATACAATGGTCTCTTCCAAGTCGAAACCCGTACCGAGCAGGGAAACAAGCATAAAAGAAAGTTCTCCGCACCTATGGCTAACACGACAGAAGGAAAGTCTTCGGACCAACCTTCGAAAAATTCAAGTTCGACACTAGCGAAGAAGAAACGACTCCTTAGGGCTTTAAGACTCAAGAAGGAAAAAACTAGTCGTGAATGTGCATACTTCAAGCTCGCTGAAGCTTCCGCTCCCCCCTGCTCGCGCTGCAGCTAGCACACGCACCCCCTCCTTGCCTCCTGTCTGCCTTCGCTCCCCCCTCCTCTGCTCATTAGCGCCCACCCGTCTCTCTGTTCATTCGCCGCCTCTTCATATTCGCGCCCCCCGCCTGTGCTCTTTCGCGCCAGCCTCCCCCCCCTCCGCCTCTGCTCATTCGCGCCAGCCCCCCCTCGCCTCCGCTCATTCGCGCCAGCCCCCCCTCGCCTCTGCTCTTTCACACCAACACCCCCCCCTGCTCCGTCTCCTTCGTCCCCCCCTTTTTGGGTTTTTCCCCCCCCCCCCCCCCCCTTTGTTTTAATCCTTCCCTCTTTTTTCTTTCCGCCCCCCATTGTTCTTCCGCCCCTCCCCGCTCCGCCTCTTGTGCAGCTTGGTTCTTGCAGGACTTTCCGCTTCACTTCGCCTTCGACAAAGCTTCAGACTCTAATGGAGGCTCCTCCCGCCCCACCTCAGAGGGACTCTTCCGTAGCCCCCTCGCCCGCCCCTGAGGATACCCCCATTAGGCTTTCTCTTTCGCCAGAAGAGGAAGCGAGCCTCGCCGCAGAGGTGGAACGCCTTCAGGCACATTCCACCATCTGGCGTATAGTCGGCACTCGCCCAGCAGAGGGGAGATCCGGGATCTTCTCCAGGCCCGCCTTCTTGCAGATGTGGGCAAGATCCTGGGGGCCGCGGACACTACCAGATTGAGTTCGAGACAGCCCCAAGCGTGGCCCAGGTCTTAGCCATGAGCCCCCTTGACATCAGGGGCGCTCGGGCCTTCTTCAGACCTTGGCAGCATGGCTTCGACCCAGCAGCGGCCGAGCAGGGGGAGCGCCTATTTCATGTCACAGTTTGCTTCCCTGGACTCCGCCGCGAGTACCTTCTGCTCCTTTCTAGGATAGGAGCATTGGTGGGTTCGGTGCTTGAGACTGGCCCCACAGCAGCTTCAGTGGTGGCTAGAGCAGCTGGCCTGCCTTCGGTCAGAGTTCTGGTTCCTGACATCTCCTCTCTTCCGAAGGTCATTCACTTACCTAGGATAGGGGGGGGATGGATCGATCAGAGAGTGGAGTTCTCGGGGCTCCCGAACCAGTGTTTTATATGCACGCAGGTCGGCCACCTGGCCAAGGCCTGCCCTCGCAGGAGACCCCGACCTTCACCGCAGCAGCAGGCCCCCGATGGCCCGCCCATAGATGCGGCTCAGCAGGCAGCCTCCGGGACACCTGCTCAGCCCACAGAGACCTCGGATTGGCAGCCTGGACAGGAGCGCCATCGAGGGAGACAGCCACAACAGCAGGCCCAGAGGCTGATGCAGCAGCAGTCAGCCTCAGCATCACTGGGTTCCAGTGAGGAACAGCTTTGCTCCCCTCCAGGAGGAGACCCCAGCGCAGACTGAGGATCTGGAGATGCCAGCACCCCCTCCTTCGCCCCCACCCCCCCTCCCCCGTCCCCGACCTTGCGCGAGCACCGCAGAGGAGACCTACCATGCCGATTCGGGCTTCACGGATATCCTTTATCCGCAGTCGGCTGAGTAGGCTCGACATTAGTCAGCGCTCGGAGGCTTTTGACTACTCCTTCACACGGCTTTTTGGAGCGGAGGGCCCCCATGAGCCAGCACCCATCAGAGTGCATGTGGTGATACCTCCGGCCCGAGGGGAGGAGGCACTTGATTCAGCGGTGGCCTTCTCCTTCCCTCTCTGTGGCACTAGTGACAGGAGTGGACTCTGGATCTCGCTCTTAGCATACTGAAGACTCAGGCAGTTGAGTTTTCTCATCATGTGAGCGATCTGGAGGTGACAGATGTGATAGGCCGACTCTGGAAGCTGGCTCACTTTTTTGATTCCGGGAGTGCGGATGCCTCCGGGGTTCGCCACTTGGTGGTTCGCATAGTGGCGGACCTGGCACGCGACCCTGGATATGTATGTATACACGAGGTTGCTCTCTCTGAGCGGGAGGCAGTCGCCATGGGACACAGCCATTGGCGCCTGATCCGAGATTCTTGCAGCACACCGGGTGGACAGATTCGTAGCCGCTCGGATGGGGACTATTCTCCATCCAAGCCGCTTGCGAAGGCCCGCCGTATGGCTGAGACAGCCTCCACCTCAGCAGGTCATCCATGAGGATCATCTCATGGAATGTACAGGGCCTTGGCGGTGCACAGTATGTACGCTATCGGGGATGCTTGAGGCAGGAGCAGAGATGCCTGGTTGGGGGCCGTATTGATATTCTGATGATGCAGGAGCACCATTTGAGTGAGAGCAGGATTCGGAGATATGGTTCCGTGATGCTTGGCCGATGGTGAAGGAGCTATGAAGAGCTCAACTGTAGAGTTAGGGTTTCATGTGGGAGACATACACAGAGAAGAAGGGAGAGAGAGAGAGAGAGAGAGAGAGAGAGACATGTGGGGATAAGTCAACTCAATGTATGAGTGTGTGACTCCCCTATCACACATGTATATTTGCTCTAGTACACATAGTGCACTTAGTACATTAAAAGTACTAAGTGTACTATGTACTATAAACTGAAACTGGCCTCATCCAATGCCCATCAAGTGTCTGCAATGAGCAAACCGCTCTGGAGGCAAACTCTTTGTCAACAAATCAGCCGGGTTGTCATCCGTATGAATCTTAACAAGCTGAATCTGCTTGTTCTCTATCACACCTCTGATGAAGTGATACTTCACATCCACATGCTTCGTCTTTGCATGAAAGACAGGGTTCTTTGCCAACTGGATGGCACTCTGACTGTCACAATGCAACAATGGAATATCCCCTGTATAACCCAAATCAACCACTAACCGAGATAGCCATAATGCCTCCTTGCAAGCCTCTGTGGTGGCTGCAATATACTCGGTCTCTGTAGTAGATAAGGCAGTGCACTTCTGCATTCTGGATATCCATGACACAGCACCTCCTGTGAAAGTAAACACATAACCGGTAGTAGACTTCCGGTTATCTCGATGACCGGCATAATCCGAATCCGTGTAACCATGCACTAATGCATCCTGTTTGCCAAAGCAAATGCACATATCCTGTGTGCCCTTCAGGTATCTCATGACACCTTTCACTGATTCCCAATGCTTCTTGCCAGGGTTGGCCATGTATCTAGAAACCACTCCCACTGCAAATGCAATGTCCGGCCTGGTAGCAACCATGGCATACATGAGACTGCCACAAGCTAAAGCATACGGAATCTTGGCCATATCAGCCCTGTCACTATCCGACTGTGGGTTGTCCATAGCACTGAGTTTCACATATGGAGGCAAAGGAGTACTAGTCTTCTTCCCCCCATCCATATTGAACCTCTGCAAAACTTTGCCAATGTATTCCTTCTGAGACAAATACAACACATGCTGATTTTTGTCCCGAAGTATCCCCATACCCAAAATGTGATTTGCATCACCCAAATCCTTCATGTCAATGGTTTGATGCAGCCTCTTCTTCAAGGCATCCATCTCTTTACGAGATTTCCCGGCAATCAACATATCATCAACATACAAGATGAGGATCAATAGACTGCCATCCGAAGCTTTCTTGGTGTATAAGCAGTGATCTATGTCACTCCTCCTGAAATCCTAGGATTTCATGAATGTATCAAATTTATGATACCATTCCCTTGGTGCCTGTTTGAGCCCATAAAGACTCTTTTTCAGCTTGCATACAAGCTTCTCCTTTCCATTCACTGCATAACCCTCTGGCTGTTGCATATATATCTCCTCATGGAGATGCCCGTGAAGAAAAGCAGTCTTCACATCCATCTAAATCAAATCCAGATCATCATGAGCAACCAACGCTAATACAGCTCTAAGTGTGGTCACTTTTACCACTGGAGAGAAGATCTCATCAAAGTCCACACCATATTCCTGCTTGAAGCCCTTAGCCACTAACCTGGCTTTGTATCTTGGCTTTGCATCGGGTGCAACTTTGAGCCTGTAAACCCACTTGCATGGCAAAACCTTCTTGCCTGTAGGCAAATGCACCAACTTCCATGTTCCATTTTTGTGCAGAGAATCCATCTCTGACTTCATAGCACGCTCCCAAAGAGCCTTTTCTGCCCTCTGTAAAGCCTCCTTATAACATGAGGGCTCCCCACAGTCAGTGAGCATCAAGTAGTCAACCCCTGGAACAAACCTGTCAGGGGCTCTAGAGGGTCTTGTGGACCTCCGTACCCAATGACCATCATTTGCAGGTTGCTGTCCAGCCTGCATATCACCTATTGGTGGCTCCTGTTCCATGACATAAGGTTGAAAGATCATGCCCGGTATCTCCTCTAACTGTGGGATATCCATAGGGATATCTTCTGCCATCTCTGGCTGTCCATTTGGACCATTTTCAGCATCATTTAAGGGCTGCTGTAATGGCTGATTTACAGCCCTTGGTTGTTGTCCATGATGTCCATCATCATCAAAGATGACTCTGCCAGGCTCCTGTTGCCTTGCAGGCTCCTTATACATGCATGTTTCGTCAAAAATGACATCATTGCTGCGTATAATCTTTCTATTCACTGGATCCCAAAGTCTATACCCCATTTCACCTCTGTCACCATATCCTAGGAATATGCATTTGTGAGACTTAGGATCAAGTTTGGTGCGTATTTCCCTGCGTATGTGCACGTACACAACGCAACCAAACACTCTCAAGTGCTTGTAGGACGGAGGCTTCCCTGTCCATACTTCCTCTGGCACTTTCCCACCAAGCCTCGTGTTAGGTGACCTGTTTATAAGATGAACGGCTGTCATAACAGCTTCAGCCCAAAAACCATGAGGTAACGCAGCATGTGACGACATAGAACGGACCTTCTCCTGAATGGTCCTGTTCATCCTCTCTGCTGTCCCGTTTTGTGGAGGATCATAAGGAGTAGAGAGCTCCCTCTTGATGCCTTTAGCATCACAAAAGTCCTGAAACTGTTTGGACATATACTCTCCACCATTGTCGGAACGCAAAGCCTTCAGTGTTTTGCCAGTTTGATTCTCAACATGAGCAACAAACTTCTGAAACACTGAGAATGTATCACTCTTCAAACGAAGAGGATAAACCCACACCTTGCATGTGGCATCATCAATAAAAGACACAAAATATTTTGCCCCTCCCAAAGAAAGCTGAGGCATCTCACATACATCTGTATGCACAAGCTCTAACTGAGCATCTTTCTGTCCAAGAGCTTTCTTGTGGGGGCACTGGAGTTGCCTGCCATATATACAATGCTCACAAAACTGAAAACTTGAGAACTTTAGAGAAGGCAAGTAACCAAAACGAGACAATTGCTCCATTCCTTTGACACTCATGTGTCCCAACCGGCTATGCCACATAGAGATTTCCGGCAGCTCGGTTGCATTTACATTAGCATGGTGACAAACACCAGCATGCATGAAGTAAAGAGTGTCTACCTTAGAGCCTCTTGCAACAACCAGTGAGCCCTTACTAATCTTCCACTTTCCACGACCAAATGTGGTAACATAATCAGCATCATCAAGCTGTCCAGTAGAAAGCAGGTTCTTCTTGATCTCAGGCACATGCCTGACATCATGGAGCATAAGCTGTGAGCCATCTGAAAACACAAGCCTCACATCACCTCTGCCAAGAATCTTGCATGCATGGTTGTCACCCAAATAAACTACTCCTTCATTGCCAGCAGTACACCTGACAAACAAGTCTCTGCAACCTGTGACATGAAAGGAGGCACCTGAATCAATGATCCATGAGTGCATACCATGACCATCTCCTGCAAGAAGTGAATGGGCAGCAAGTGAAGACGTGAATAGAACTTCATCCTCACTGTCACCTGCATGTGACACATTGACTTCTTCAATCTTGACTCCACTTTTGCCCTTTGGCTTTGCATCTTTGGCTTCATCTTTGTCTTTGTCTTTTCCTTTGCCCTTTTCCTTTTGATCATTCTTCCATTTGTAGCATTGCTTTTTGAGATGTCCCTTCTTGCCACAATAATGGCATTCCAAGTCCTTTTTGGAGCGGGACTTGCTCCTTCCCCGTTCTTGGCTTTTACCCCTTTGCTGGGATCTCCCACGTGCATTCATTGCATTGGACTTTCCAACAGAGTTGTTCTTCCTGTTCATCTCCTCTTGAAGGAGAGCACCCTCCACATCTGCATATGACAGCATAGCATTTGAATTGCTAGTGGGTGTCCTGAATGTGTCCCAACTCTCTGGCAAAGTGCATAAGAGAAAGGTGGCTTTGAACTCATCGTCCACTGCCAACTTTTGATTGATGACCTGGCTGACAACACCATTAAACTCATTTAGATGGGCTGTCATAGACGCCCCTTCCTTCATTTGAAGACCTATGAGTTTCTTCAACCAATACACTTTGCTTGAGGCACTTTGCTGGGCATACAAGTCCTGCAATCTTTGCCACATTCCCGAAGCTGTCTTCTCTTCACGTATGCTGAAAAGTAAAGTGTCTGACACAAACAACATGATAGTGGATCTTGGCTAGCTCATCCATATCTTCCCATTCTTCAGCAGTAAGAGAAGCGGGCATTACATCCCTTTCTTTGATGGGCTTGTGCTGCTTCTTCTGGAGCAACACATTATAGCACTGGGTTTGCCAAATGTCATAATTATGTGAGCCTTCAAGCTTCTTGATGTGAAGCAATGAAGAGCTCTCACCTGCGGTTGCCATACCAATATGCAACCTTTGTCAATGCCTGACTCCCTGCAAGATGTGCAAACACTGCACCAAAGCAGACAAAGTGCTCACAGTTGTTCTCCCAAAGTTTATCTCCCACTGCGGAAGCACGAATGCAACTCTACTCCCACTGAATGTGATAAAATCACCAAAATCTGGTTGCTGCAGATTTATGACAGCACCTTAGATGTGCTCTGTTCCCCTTCCAAAGTACTGTACAACAGTACTTAGTGCTCACCAATGATGTACCAAATCTGTACCGGCAAGTACAATAGCTGAAAATGAGCCTTTTCCTCACTCAAATCAATGTACAGCCATGCCAAAACTTGTACAAAGTTGTACCAAATGTGTACCAACAAGTACAGCAACAATAAATGCTCTCCTGGCTGTCCAAATGAGTGAAAATCAGACCTTGACAGTCCCTACCACTGCATACAACAGTCCCGGACAGAAATTGAGCAAAAACCCCTTGACTGCAAGTGGATTTCTGAGGGTTCAAGGCATAAAAGTCTTCCCTGTTGCTTTGCCAAGCTCAACAAGCATAAAATCTTGAAAAGCCCCTTGATTCAAGATCAATTTCTGATCATACATGGTATATTAACGCACATGAAGGCATCCAGAGTTTTCACAATGCTTCCCCCTGGCCACATATACATCCAATACATAAAAGCCCCTTGATTTACAGGCACATTGAGTGCTTGACAGGCATCAACACATTGCCCAAAGCATCAAATGCCAGTGCCTGCATGCAAATCAACCCAATTGGCACAAAAGCCCTTTGATTTGCACTCCAATTTCCTGCAATTTTGCCCCAAATGTGAGATTGCTCACATCATACAGCATGTATGAATGCCCAATGGCACAATTACATCAAAAGCCCCAAATTTTGACATCCAATTTCCTGCAAATTGACCCGGAATGTGACCAATGTCACCCAATTTTGCCAATTTTGCTCAAAATCTAAGCAATTTGGACCTGTACCTAATCAATTGATGATTGTACTTGCTCAATTGCAAATCCAAAAAAAAAAATTTGAAGCAAATACCTTTGAAATCAGCTGATTTTTGTTGCAGAAAATTATTGCTGCAAGAAAAGGGGGGTGTTGGGGAGCGTCGTGCTGATGCTGCTGCTGCTGCTGCTGCTGTGCAGGTGGGCGATAGTTGAGGAGCGATAGTTGAGGAGCTCTGCAATGATAAAGGGGAGCTGGTGTTGACTATAGACAAAACTGGAGGCTGGTTTCGGCATTTCGCTATAGGCGCCTCACCTGCTGCGAGCGCTGCCTTAGCGAATCGAGAAGAAGGCGACGGACTCTGTGGACCAAGACGGGCAGTCCTTGGTCGATGACCAGCAGGAGGCCGGCTTTGTGCTCACCTGCGTAGCCTACGTTACGTGTCACTCCTCCAAAGCGACGGTAGGGAGCTACCGATTGGAACGGAGCTTCTCCCGCACGGAGCCCGACTCCTTTATCTGCACGCGAAAAACTCTTCCAGCTGAGCGCCGCCCGTTGTGGTTTTACGCCTTGTGGCCAGGCGTCTAACGCTCAACGCCTTGCTGCAACTCGTTCGTGGCGATGATGGCCAACGCCTTGTGCTTTGCTCACGCTGCCTAAAGTCCAGCGCTGTCTCCAATGCTCACACGCACAGGCTGCCACTCCCTCTTACTGTCTTGCAGCGCACGTGCTCCTTTCTGAGCACCAGAAAGCTCCAAGCAATCTCCTCTGCTCGTGCCAAGCTCAAGGCTCCATAGCCGAGCTTCTTCTTCGCGATGAAGACGACCCCGCACACCCGCACACACACGGACACAACCGTGGCTCTGGTACCAGTTGAAGGAGCTATGAAGAGCTCAGCTGTAGAGTTAGGGTTTCATGTGGGAGACATACACAGAGAAGAAGGGAGAGAGAGAGAGAGAGAGAGAGAGAGAGAGAGAGAGAGACATGTGGGGATAAGTCAACTCAATGTATGAGTGTGTGACTCCCCTATCACACATGTATATTTGCTCTAGTACACAGTGTGCACTTAGTACATTAAAAGTACTAAGTGTACTCTATGTACTATAAAACACATGGGCTAGTACACACTATAAGGGTGGGCATAATGCCTTTACCCCAACAACAGGGAGAAGAATTAGGGTTTCATGTGGGAGACATACACAGAGAAGAAGGGAGAGAGAGAGAGAGAGAGATGTATGGGGATAAGTCAACTCAATGTATGAGTGTGTGACTCCCCTATCACACATGTATATTTGCTCTAGTACACATAGTGCACTTAGTACATTAAAAGTACTAAGTGTACTATGTACTATAAAACACATGGGCTAGTACACACTATAAGGGTGGGATATAATGCCTTTACGCCAACAGATGGGACACATTTTGGTCTGCAGGGTTTGGCCCCTTGGGTGGGCAGGGAGGAGTATGTATGGTCATTGCAGATGCATGGCGGCAGGCCATTGTGGATCGCGGGGTCATTGTGCCTAGTAGAGCACAGTATGTTATTCTGAGGATGCACGATGAGCTCTTTGGCGTGCTCAATGTCTATGCGCCCAACCATGCTAGTGCCAGAGCAGAGTTATGGACTGTTAACCTATGACGGACATTGAGACGTATTATGTTTTACGTCATTAATTTAAATATTCTGAGTCATGGGCCGGGTTTGTCGGCACCATATGTTAAGGATGAAGGGATTGGGTGATCGCCGATGAGAGGCGCCCCTTGAATATCAGTAGGATAAGGGTTAGGATCGGCCGGCCATGTATGGGCGCCCAAGTGTGAACGGCCAAGTCACCTATAAGAGTCAAATGTAACCCTAAAATCCTCATTCTCATGTGTTGTGAATACAAGAGTGCTCTTGCCTTATCTCTTTGGTTTCCTTCTCCTGCGTGTGTGAGAGAGAGAGAGAGAGTGAGAGAGCGATCGAGCACTGTGTAGCGGCACGGCGGCGGAGAGGCGGTAGAGCGGCGACGGCGGCTCCTCCTTCACGGCTGCGACGCGGGAATCCTTCAAGGCGGCAGTTAAGCGGTGAGTGACACACCTTTTGCATTCTGTTTTGAGCTTCCTTCTCTGGTTGTATGCTTGCAGCCATTCGTGGCTCGCATACGGTGTCCGGCAAGTCCCCAGCTATACGACCTGTGCGGCAAAAGCGCACATTTTTGGCGCCGCTGCCGGGGAGTTGCCCTGCACCAAGCTCCAGTTTGCAGCTCGGCTGCTGCGTGAAGTTTAATCTACACTGTAGGAAAGCGACTGTGTGTTTGTTGTTGAGGTGTTTCTGTGTTTTGCAATCTGTTTTCTGCATTTCTGTTTCTTTTGTTATTTGTCCGCTCCGCGTGTGGGCGTGCATTCTGTTATCTGGGTTTTCTGCGTGTGAGGAGGGATTTCTGAATCCCTAGACCTGTGCTGTGTGCGAACTGCACCGCGGCCAAGGCTGAACCCTAGATAGAAACCCTAGAAAACTTATCCCAAACCAAAAAAAAAAAAAGAAAAACAGAAAATAAAAATTTAAAAAAAAATATAATATATAAAAAATTAAAAATTTTATTTTTTAAGAAAGAACCAAACATGTGGAGAGGAAAGATTTTCTAATTGGAGTTTTATTTTTAAAGAAAGAACCAAACGTGTGGAGAGGAAAGATTTTCTAATTGGAGAAAAAAAATTTGAAAAGAAAGAACGGCCCCGGCCCCGGCCCCGGCCTCGGTCTTTTGGGTATATATATATATAGGAGAGTGAGCCTCCATAGCTTTCTTTCAAGTGAGAGCTTATGGGAAGTCGTGCCCTATATGTAGCCCACTCCCCAAGGAGTAAAGTGAGCATGTGGGATAAAGCCCTCACCCTTTCCTCCACAAGCAAATAGGCTTTTGCCCCTTCCCCCATAGGGAAACGGACTGTTTTGAGGACTACAGGAGCTCTAGATAGGCGAACACGGTGCTGTAAAGCACACTAGGACCCTTTAAACGATACGCTCGTTTCGAGCTATCACACGCCCTAGTCCAGGTTCGACCATAAGTAAGGGGGTCAAAAACGGGTTAAAACAATCTAAAAACAAGTAAAAACGGACTGTTTTGAGGACTACAGGAGCTCTAGATAGGCGAACACGGTGCTGTAAAGCACACTAGGACCCTTTAAACGATACTCTTCCTAAAGTAGAGGTCCCTAGAAGCCAATCCATAAGAAGGGACATTGCGTCCACTTCAAGAGAACCGTTTGGCACACCAAGTCTAGATGGGATATTTCTCAATGAAAATTGGGAATATGATCTACACACAGAGACTCTAACGGACCTATACACGAGTTACACATACCATGTAGGTTGGTTAGAAGTCCTACGATCTACATCTAGCGCCACTAATCTAGAAGAGCAACAGCAAATGATATGTGAGGTTATTCACAGAATTATCCAAATTGAGAGGCAAAATAGGGGAGTGGACCTAGTTTCCACTGGCCCTATGAGGTTTTTGGAAACGGGCAAAGGCCAAACAACCAACCCTATCACAATTGGAGACTCCCTCGGTGAGTCCCATAGACCCTTCGTATGTTGTTTCGCCTGGAGTCTCAATGCAGGTTGAGCCCACGAGTAGTAACTTTAGCTTTCCAACCTTGGCTCAACTTTCCATTAGGGAATCCGCAATGCCTACCCCAATGATGAGCATAGCTGAAAGTGCACCTGTTGCCGCTATAGTTAGTACGACACCGCTACCTAGTGGAACAGTACCTACAGCAGTGCGTGCCAGTGCCTATCAACCATATGTACCTATCGCTACTCATGCTCATGTAGCTCCTACGCCTCTTAGTATGCCAATGGCGTATGCTCCACGACTGCCTTATCACCACCCTTATCCAAGAGGAGCTAGGCCTAGTCACATATCATATCCTACATCATTTGCCAACATACTCAGACCAACGCCAACTCCTATCAGCCAGGCTATCCCAGAAGTGCCACCACCAACTATGCCTGCTCACTTAGGTGATCTCGCAGCATTTGCTCAGACGATCGGACGATCCATTGCGGAAAACATGCGGGGCATGCCTGAGAGAGAACCTAGAAGCAAGGCAGTACAAGTGGCTAAGCTCACTCAAAACTTCAGTGGTAACGAGGATGTTAGGAAGCACATTGAAGTCTTTGAACACGTGTGTGATTCCTTGGAAGAGCACAATGAGTTGCATAAGTGTAAAGCCTTAGGCTTAACCTTGAGTGGGAAGGCCGGAGATTGGTATCGAACCTTAAGGGTTGAAGAGCGCACTCACTACCCCACTCTCAAGAGATTGTTCTTGAAAGAATACATACGCGAGGGTGTGCTTTGGGGGGTAGCATCTCAACTCCAAAAGACTGAACGCGAGGAAGGGGAGTCAGTGAGAGACTTTATAAGTCGATTGAAGCATCTAAATTCTCGCTGCACTCCTGATGAACGCTTCAATAACAACCAACTCCTCGATAGATTCATCCGAGGATTGCACCACGAGGACATTTACAATGGTCTAGTCATTAGAGGTCTTACAACGTGGGAAGCAGTCACTGCCAATGCAATCCAGTTAGAAGACAACTTGATGATTGCAGGTAAAAAGGTGTCTTCAGAAACAAAATCCGTTAGTTCGCAAGTATCTAGGCACGAGCCAATGACGGTAAAACCTATTGCCAAGGAGCCCAAGATATCTGAAATGTCTGTGACCGACCTTACTAAGGCTCTCCAAGAATACTTTAGGGGTAATCGAGCTCCTCAGAATAGCCATATGTACCCAAGACGAGAGCAACAATGGTGTTCGGTGTGCTTAGGACCACATAGCACGAGTGAATGTCCCACATTCAGAGTCAAATTCAATGGGAATTGCAATACATGTGGTAAGTATGGCCATCAATCTAAAGATTGCCTAGTACTTAAGCGAATGTTGGCAAATCAAGCACCACTAGCCTGGTCAAACACACCTCAAGTACCCGCGCTGATGCCTGCACAACCTGTCGAGCAACCGTCACAGCACATAGTTCCAAGGAATCCGAATGTAGTCCAGTCTGTGCCGTTACCACCGCCAGTGCTAGGACCACAACCTCCACATCCAAGGATTACCCCAATAAACCAAATGGGTTGTGAGTCACATAGTGCGTGTGGGGATTATGAAGAGGAGATAGACCCCACTGCTCCATACGGGATTGATACGTTTAAAATGATTCCCCAGTACTACATGGAGGATCATTTCGGGCAAGTCAAGCCTGTATATCAAGCGGCTACTCTCGCCACAAGAGGGCAAAACCTTAATACCTTGGCGAGGAGACCACCTCTTCAATGCTACGAGTGTGGTGGACCGCATCGTGTAGCAGAGTGCCCTAATAGGCTACAGAAGATCGCTACTCACATGCAACCAAATTAAGGGAGCACATCGGGAATGCCGGTACTTACATGTAATCGTTGTGGCATAGATCATTTGATCGCTCAATGTCCACATAATCCTAATGCACCCAAGATTACGCCATTGAATTTGGTTGAGGTCACCAACCAAGCACGAGGAACCACACCCGTTGTACCTGCGAATGTAGTTACACGGTCAGTGCTTCAAAATCAAAACTACATTCTTGAAGAGAGGGATACTGCATCAATCGCTCAGGCAAAGAAAAAGAAAACACGGCGAAGGAGATCGCTTAATGCCACGAGCTCCAAGCCCAGTTCAAAGACTAACATAGGGACAGGAGACGACCCCGTGTATATGAATGATCCTGAAGATGATTCTGATTCAATAGAAACCATGGGGACCAAAGCCACTACCTTAAGGGAGGAACCCACTCGGGAGCTCAATGAAGGAGAATCAAGCGAGTACATAAATAAGGGAAAACAGAAGGAAACTTCCTCGGCCCCACAACCAAGTCAGTTAATGCCCTCTCGACCACCCAAACTGACTGAGACTCCCCAAGACAAGCCACGTGGGCCAAAAACCCTCAAGAAAAAGATTGGAACTTACCCAAACCCAGTTGAGGAGATTGAACAAGTGCAACACTTAAGGGGTTTGGTGGAAGAAACACAAAGAGAACTGGAGCCAAACTTGAGAAAAATCAAAATTCCAGACACAGTGTTTCCTACGCAAGTTCAGCCTCACAAGAACCATAAACCGTTAGCTATACCTAGTATCATTCGGGAAGAAAGTGAGGATAGAACATCAGGAAGTGGGCAAACACCCTTTTTGCTTGAAAGAATGTTTAGTGAGGGAATGCCTGACCCCATCGAAGAGGAAGTGATTCCATCTTCACCAGTCCCTAGTCAAGGGGCGATGTCTCGAAAAGTACCGTTGAATGTGTCTAAGCTAATGGATTTCATGTCCTCTGAAATTAGAACCACGATCATATCCAAATTATACGGAGATCCTGAGCTATTCTTAGCTCTTCGGGCATTTCTCAATGGAGAACTAAAGGCGAGGCTACCACAATTTGCAAATATGGATAGACCTGACATGCTTCAAGATGAAGGGGAGCATTGGGATCTACAACCCAACTTAGATGAAGATTCGGTCGTTGAAATACATGTTAACAAGTTGGGACAGTACTTTGAAGGTGACGAATCTAATGCGACCCTCCCCATTACTACCAAGGGATTAACTCTAAAGGGAATCCTTGATGGTGGTGCTGGAGTGAGCATTGTGACTAAAAACTGTTGGGAATCCATGGGGAGACCTCACCTCGAAGTCACAAACATAGTGGTTAAGATGGCAAACGGAACTATTGCTAAACCTATTGGAATGTTAAGGGACCTTAAGATCAAGGTTCTGGGATACAAGGTAAAACATACCTTCATTGTAATGGATTTCTCCAAGCATCCTATGTCATATCAAATGATCTTAGGACGTCCTTTCATGAGGGAAGCACAAATGGTGCATGACTGGTCGAAAAACCATGTCTATCTACAATTCCAGGACTCTGTCATTCGAGTTGATCTTGAGAATGGTCGTGCACATCCTTTAGGAAGCAAGGTTATCATCGATAATCGATCGGATACCACTGTTCATTCCGTCCCATTAAGGTATTGCTATACATGCAAAAAAGAGACTGATGATGGGAAGGATTCTCCTTACATGGATGTCCTACCGGGTATGACTGAGTCGGATAACGTGGATTGGGTACACCTAGCGACAACCATAGACACATGGGGAAATAGAGGCACAAGTTGGGTAACACCTGAGGGGCAAGATATGCCACCGTTAGTGCCAATAAACATGATAGGTGTTATGCACTTGACTCCTGATGGTGGCGAGAACGTGGCAAACTCCACCGACACTGAAAGTAGCGAAGACTCTGACCAATGCAACTCTGAGTATGAATCTCAAGAAGAAACTGACCCTGAGCCTGATGGGGAAAATGAATCAAATATTCACCCAAAGGTGGAAGCAAGGTGCTCAAGGCCTAGGACAGTGACCTCCTGCAGTTCATCCGAAAGTGAAGATCGACCAAGTGAGCCGAATCTGATAGAAACAAAAATCAAAAACTTGGTAAGAAGAAAACGAAACATAAGCGCCAACGCTATCGAGCTAATGTACGCACTGCAATAAACAAGGAAAGATCCACTGCAGAATGGCTTAGTTATGTAGGAGCCATTGACGCTCATCGGAAGATAGCGGATAATTGGGGACAATACCTCCAAAGTGTCATGTGGTGTATTCCGCAACCTCATGACGTCGCCCAATTAGAAATCGAAGAGAAGCCAAAACTAAGTCGTACTGCAAGAAGGCGACAAAACCAAGAGTTGGCTCAAACAGCAAAAGGAAGCGGAATTGAAAGAAAAAAGCCACAAAAGCCCAACGAACACCTACCAATGGGAGTAGCGGTGTCTACGATGGCCACAAAAGCCCAACGAACACCTACCAATGGGAGTAGCGGTGTCTACGATGGCCCTGCGGTAGTTAAGGAGATAGACTTAGCAGATCCGGGTGAGGAGTCTAAACCAGTTTTTATTGCTAAAGACCTCACCAAGGCGGAAGAAGCTGCACTTACGAAGCTTCTTAAAGAATTCAAGGACATATTTGCTTGGACATATCATGATATGAAGGGTGTTCCACCCTCGGTGGTGCAACACACGATTCCAATGATTAGCACTACTAAACCAGTCCAGCAACGTCCCTACCCAATGAATCCTAAGTACGCAAAGATTGTACAAGAGGAAATTGAAAAGCTAGTAAAATGTGGATTCATATACCCAATTGAGCACTCAGAATGGGTTTCTCCGATAGTCATCGTGCCAAAGAAGAATGGGAAACTCAGAGTGTGCGTTGATCTCAAAAAGGTTAATGCAGCCACCAGAAGGGATCACTATCCCTTGCCATATTCTGAACATGTGCTTGAAAGAGTGGCAGGCAAGGAGGCATATAGCTTTTTAGATGGGTACTCGGGTTACAATCAGATCACAATTGCAGTCGAGGACCAAGCTAAAACAGCATTTATCACGAAGTTTGGAGTGTTTGCCTTTCGCGTCATGGCTTTTGGCTTGACCAATGCACCTGCAACATTCCAACGATTGATAAACACGGCCTTTAAAGAATATCTAAGGGACTTCTGTGAAGCTTTCTTAGATGATCTTTGTGTTCATTCCTCTTGGGACGAGCACTTGATGTGTTTACGAAAAATATTTGAAAGGTGTAGATTATATCGCATCTCCTTGAATCCTTTCAAATGCCAATTCTGGGTTAAACACGGAGTTATCTTAGGGC
The DNA here is from genome assembly GCF_041138505.1 of Cibotium barometz. NCBI lineage: Eukaryota > Viridiplantae > Streptophyta > Polypodiopsida > Cyatheales > Cibotiaceae > Cibotium > Cibotium barometz. The sequence continues at coordinate 43,609,217 of NC_141072.1, forward strand.
ATATAGTGTCCAAAAATGGGATTTCCACTGACGAGAGTAAAATCAAGGTCATTCTGGAATTACCCCCACCCACCAACTACAAGGGAGTCCAACGGTTTATGGGCCACGTTGGTTATTATCGAAGGTTTATTCTCTTCTTCGCCGAGATAGCTCGACCATTGTATAAGCTTCTCATCGAGTTTATTTGGACCGACGAATGTGACCGTGCCTATGAGCTATTAAAGAAGGCCTTGGCGAGTGCTCCAATCTTGAGAATGCCTAACTGGGATTTACTCTTCCATGTGCATATTGATGCATCAAACTTTGCTATTGGGTGTGTTTTAACTCAACCTGGAGAACACAAGCTAGACTACCCCATTAGCTTTGCCAGTCGCCAGTTGAACGATGCTGAGATGAACTACACCACTACGGAGCGAGAAGGGTTGGCAATGATATATGCAGTAAGGAAATTTCGTTATTACCTCCTTGCCACCAAGTTTGTTTTCTATGTAGATCATCAAGCATTGTTGTATCTGGTAAACAAACCATGCTCCACAGGAAGAATCACACGATGGCTATTGATTCTTCTTGAGTTTGATTTCACTATTGTTGTGAGACCTGGCAAAAAACATGTTATGGCTGATCATTTGTCTCGCATACCTAATGGTGAGGCTCCTACGGGGGTTGATGATGACTTACCGGACACTTCCCTGTTCATGGTGGAGACAATGCCTGAATGGAGTGAGAAGATTGTTAACTTTTTGGTTAATGGCTTTCCACCCAAGGAGCTTCGTAAAGATCTAGCTCGAAAGCTAATCAAAGAATGCGAACCCTATTGCCTGATAGCCGGGACTCTTTATAAAAGAGGAAAGGATGACGTTCTTAGGCGTTGTGCCCGAGAGGATGAGTATCTATACATTTTACAAGAGGCACATATGGGTGTAGCCGGTGGTCACTTCTCAGGAGACTTAACTGCGCGAAAGATCTTACAATCAGGGTATTGGTGGCCCACTATGTTCCAAGACGCATCACTCTTTGTGAAGGGTTGCGATGAATGCCAACGATACAAGAAACCCCAACGGAAAGATCAGATGCCCCTACATCCGATCAAAGTAAACCAACCATTTGAAAAGTGGGGTTTAGACTTTGTAGGTCCAATTAGTCCAGCGGCCCGAAACACACAATCTCGCTATATTATTGTGGCCACTGACTATATGACCAAATGGGCTGAAGCGAAAGCGACACGTAAGGCAGATGCGAGGACAACAGCCAAGTTCCTCTTTGAAAATATAATCACACGATTCGGTTGTCCTTTTGAACTTGTGAGCGACAATGGTACGCATTTTATAAATGAAGTGATTAAGGAGCTCACAACAAATTTCATGATATCCCATCATAAATCTACTCCTTACTATCCACAAGTGAATGGCCAAGCCGAGAGTACCAACAAGACTTATTTTGACAAAGACAGTTGAAGCTCATCGCACGGATTGGGATCTAAAGCTTACGACAGCTTTATGGTTCTATCGTACTGCGTACAAAGTGGCTATTAATTGCACACCATTCAAAATGGTATATGGCCAAGAAGCAGTCATGCCGTGGGAATTTGTCATTCCTAGTCTTCGTGTTGCTACTCAAGAGGGTTGGGATGGTAATCCCTTAGTAGAGCGTCTATATATCCTTGAGCGGCTAAATGAAGAAAGACAATTGGCTGTATACAATGCCCTTGTGGAGAAGGATAGAAGGAAAAAATGGTTTGATCGCCATCTAAAGGACAAGGACATCAAGGTTGGGGATAAAGTCCTGATGTATGGAGTGCGAAACGAAAAGAAGAAGCTCAAATATGCTGGTAAGGGACCATATAGAGTATGTGAAATTACCCCGCAAGGTACCATCAGAGTGGAGACTCTCGACGGAGTTGAAACCATTGGATTCCTTAATGGGAGTAAATTCAAAAGATACTATAACCCCCTGAGCCAAGAGGAGTTACATGCAATCCATCAAAAGAAGGCAGCTAAAGAACAAGCTGAGCTTAAAAAGATACAAGCGAGAGTCGAAGCCAAAGAACGTCAACAGCGTGCTAGGCGACAACGAGAAGCCAACTTGGGAATTACGCAAGTATTTTTTGAGGAAGCAGAAGAGGATGCACTGGAATCTGACCCACCTCTAAGATACCCAATTGAGTTACAGAGTCCTTACGGGGAGGTGCTGTATAATGCATTATTGGATACAGGAGCTCAACACAATTTGCTATCATATGGTGTGTGGTGTCAACTGGGAAAACCACCTTTATCCAAGAGTTCTATCCAAGTTCAAGGAATCAACAAGAAGAAAACCCCTGTCTCAGGAATTCTGCACACTCCGGTTGCCTATGACAAGGGAACCATAATTCAAAGCTTTTTGGTTATGCCTGCTGGTACCATGGAAGGGACTGTAATCTTAGGGCGCAAATGGATGATGGCCACCAAGTGCAATATCGATTGGGCAACTAGACGAGTCACAACGCAAGAACCAACACTAGGTCTGACCGCTCAAAATCCCGCACCTAAGTCATCCACTCAAATATTAGATAATGAAAAATCACAAAGTCCAGTGGCAAAACCATCTTCGATTGTAGGCCACCCCTCTAACGCTTCAACGCCAAGAGTGGAAACAGGCAAGGTGTGGTCCCTAAAGCTTCGTTTACTATGCCAAAGAGTACATACAAATGGATCCCCAAAGCTTCGTTAACAGCTACTTCCCCTGCTCAATCTCGTTTAGCCACCAAGAAACCTCGTAAAAGGAAAGCAGCTACCCACCCGAGAAAGGGCAATGTAACATCGCGATGGATCCCTAAAAAATTATTAGTAGCCCAAGGGTACTACGAGGGGAATGACCAGATTTGGGTCCCTAAACATAAGTTGAATCCCTCTACATCACCTGGAAAACCTTGCAAACCAATTGTTGCCACCCCAATGACAATTCAAGACCGTGGTAAGGGAAAGGTAATAGAGTGCTCTGCACCACTTCTTCTAGAGTTAGTTTGGATTCCCAAACGATATCGATCATTACCTCCTAGCTCAGGAAGGGGGGAGCCACATGAAGCTTCTAGCTTCTCATGCCAGGCACACACTCATATAGAAGTTTCTACATGCTCTACACCTACTCTTGTCAACACCCAACAAAAAATCGATGAGTCTACGTCTCCCCTTGTAATAGTATCGTCGGAAACCATTTCCTCCATTCGTCAATGGGAGCGTACACTACCATCTCTACAATTGGATGTGGCCACAAGGGTCATAAAAAGCTATCTGCCCACATCACAACCTATGACCCGTTGGACAAATTGGTTCCAAGAGGCTGCAACATCATTGCAAATAATATGATCTACCCAAGGAAAGGGGGAGTATGTACGCACGCTCGACATTCTAATGCTTCCTCCTTAACCTTCTCCCCTGACCATGTAATTGCCAAATTCAAGGGGATGTATATATATAGCTTCATACGTTTTTTTTTTTTTTTAACAAAGAAAAGAAAAACAAAAAATAGTAAAAAGAGTAAGAGCACAAAAAGAGGAGAAATATCCGTATATACAATCAAGAACTAGATTGACCTGTCATAAACCTACTGATGCTATATCTGTGTTTGCAGATATGGCAGATGCACGATCATCATACACTTCATCCACTCCCACCTTTGATGAGAGGTATCATCTATACCTTTCTCAGATATTTCACATGTGCTATCCTGTTATTGAAACTGAATGGGATCATATAGATGTACTAGCCAGAGAGGAAAATGTTGAGGAATTAGAATGGCTAATTCGCCTATTGACCATGACTGACCCCTACTCCGTAGAGGAAATATCTCCGATAGCCCAATGCTTTCCTTTTCCACAAGATGACTATCCTCGCATGGTTACATTCTTGATGAGTTTATGTGGATGGGAAAATGAAAAGGAAATATCTAACAATGATGAATGGACGGATGAAACTCATGGCACTACTGAGGTTGACTTTATTTGTTTGGATGATGCGGATAGAGGCTTAGCCTTAGGGCTAGAGCCAGGACTCTACAACATCCTCTTACCGTATCCTCAGTAGTAGTGTAGTGACTGGTAGGTAGTTTAGTGTTTTCAAGATTTTTCTAGTTTAGATTCCTTAAACGAGTCTTGAAATTTTCACACTGATGTGCCTCTCGAGGTATATGGCTTGTTAGTTGATTGTACAGGTTAAAAAGTTTGAGGTGGGTTCGCTTTCAAGTCTTGAGACTGCCGCAACGTTCATCAAAATATATCTACATCAAATTGCAAGCTGTCTCGTCAAATCAAGGAGATCTCCAATTACAGGTGTAATTCTTCCATACCCACTCTCTTTCGTTTTTACTGTTCAATTAATTTCATAAACTATAAGGCATGACCACATGGAAATTGTCAATGTACTACTTAGTTTTTGAAGTTGCTTGCATGCTAGTGTAAATCATTAATGAGCTTAACTTTATTGGAAATATTCCTAGGCAGCATGACGTCTTTAGTTAACCTTGGAATACGATTGTCTTAGGTCTAGGGTCAAACCATCTTAATGTTTGAACACCTGGCTGTGTGTGTGTTGACCTCTAGGACATAGCTTTTATCCCTTGTCGAAAGGATGTAAGAACACATTTTAGTTCAGGAGCGAAGATCAAAAGAAACTTTATATAAAAAAAAAAAGCCTACAATAAATGGCAATACAAGTCTGTGATGTGCTTTAATGTTGGCCTATCGCCTTATTGATACTTGGTAGGCGAGGAGTATTCTACTCCAGACCGATGCCTTGGTTGGTAGGGGGTAGCCTTGCCTAAAGTGAGCTAATAGATTCCTGGATAATGCCTTGTGTTAAACATGGTACCAGGATCGATGTAAGTTTTGCCTTAGGAAGGTCGCCATTGTGTATAAAAATTATCACGTGCATAAAAAAATAAAGGCAAAAGGCTCCTGTAACTCTAATGTTTCTTGTGTCCCTAGGCTCGTGGTAACTACTTGTTCTTAGAGTAGACACAGTATGGTCATCTGTTTATTTATTAAGCTTGGTTATTTTCCTTGACTTAAGCCAGTTATAAACCTTGATTAACCTTTGACACCTTGCTAACTCTTGATTTACTTTCAATAATTTTATACTCCTGTTACTTTGCTACACTAGCTCACTCATGTGACCCTTAAACTAAGTTCTCATAGCAACATCCACTGTGGTCTAACATGCTTGAATTTATACACTTTATATCTTTTGAATTCCAGCATACTTTCACTCTTTTCCCTGTTTTGCAGACGGTCAACCACAACAACCCTCTCGAGCTTACCATACCATAGCTTCCGAGGACGGAATCTACATCAGGAAGGGGGGCATGTTAACCTATGACGGACATTGAGACGTATTATGTTTTACGTCATTAATTTAAATATTCTGAGTCATGGGCCGGGTTTGTCGGCACCATATGTTAAGGATGAAGGGATTGGGTGATCACCGATGAGAGGCGCACCTTGAATATCAGTAGGATAAGGGTTAGGATCGGCCGGCCATGTATGGGCGCCCAAGTGTGAACGGCCAAGTCACCTATAAGAGTCAAATGTAACCCTAAAATCCTCATTCTCATGTGTTGTGAATACAAGAGTGCTCTTGCCTTATCTCTTTGGTTTCCTTCTCCTGCGTGTGTGAGAGAGAGAGAGAGAGTGAGAGAGCGATCGAGCACTGTGTAGCGGCACGGCGGCAGAGAGGCAGTAGAGCGGCGACGGCAGCTCCTCCTTCACGGCTGCGACGCGGGAATCCTTCAAGGCGGCAGTTAAGCGGTGAGTGACACACCTTTTGCATTCTGTTTTGAGCTTCCTTCTCTGGTTGTATGCTTGCAGCCATTCGTGGCTCGCATACGGTGTCCGGCAAGTCCCCAGCTATACGACCTGTGCGGCAAAAGCGCACATGGACCCTTGTTACACATGCATTGCCCGAGGCCGCACATTGGTGTGTCGGAGGAGACTTCAACATGCTTGAGGAACCGGCCGATAGGGTGGGAGGCAGTCATGTTACAGTGCACGGCACGGAGCTTGCAGCCTGGGATAGATTTTGCATGACACTGCGGATTACTCATGCATGGCAGCATGAGGCTCTCTCCCGCTCTCAAGACAGTCTTAGTTTTTCTCGGTCGGATCGCCGGCAGGGAGGGACTAATCTCTCACGGATTGATCGCTTCTATGTGGGCGACCGGTTCGGGGAGCGTGGGGGCTCTGTTGGCATTCTCGCTGGCACTTCTTTTTCAGACCATGCGCCAGTTATTTTGACACTTGAGGAGGGGACACGGGAGACCAGCTTGCAGTTGAGGATCCTAGAGAGGATACTTACTAATTCCAGTCTTTCTGAGGACATTGAGAGGATATGGCATGATAGTCAAAGCTCTGACCTGGATGCGGCAGGCCAGTGTGCCCAGGGACTCATCGAGCTCAGCTCTTTTTTGCACGCAGTAGCCTTGACACGGCTGGGAGAGACACGAGAGCGGGAGCGCCGCTTGAGACGTAGCCCTGCCTCGCTCCAGCACCTTCAGGAGCAACAGCCTACATGTGAGTGGGTGGCGTCCCAGCTTAGCCAGGCACGCCAGGAGGTTAGAGAGGCAGAGGAGCAGAGACATGAGTTCTACTATCATCGCCAGGCCTCACAGTGGACGCAGCTTGGGGATAGAGTGACTGGGGAGTTTTTTGAGATTACCGAACCCTACCATGCTCGAGCAGGTGTACGCCAGCTCAGGAGACTAGACGGCTCGTTAGCCACTGAGCCCGGGGAGATTAGAGCCATTGCCACTGAGTTCTATCGAGACTTGCTCTCAGCGGAGCCAGCCACGGAGGCACATGATGCTTGCAGACAGACTGTGTGGGCCCATGTACAGAGGAGAGTCACAGATCGTATGCGCACAGTTCTGGGTGAGCCTCTTTCAGAGGATGAGCTTGTTGAGGCTTTGAGGGTCCTTCCGCGCCATAGCTGCCGTGGGGAGGACGGATTGACACCTGCCTTTTTTATGCGCTATTGGGACATTTTGGGGCCAGGCCTCCGCAGGGGCTTTCAGTATGTTTTGGACACAGGGGTGATGCCACAGTGCTTTTCAGAGGACTTGATCTTTCTTATCCCCAAGGGGGAGGGAGTGTCTGATGATATTCGGCAGTGGAGACCTATCACGATCCTCAACACTGTCTACAAGGTCCTGGCCAAGGCCTTTCACCTTCTGGGAGGCGACGGCCCGAGCTAGATTTCTCGGCGAGGACCTGGTCGTTATGCTTCTCGATTTTGAGAAGGCATACGATAGAGTCGATTGGGGTTTCCTAGAGGGCACTATGCTTCGCCTGGGTTGGACAACTAGAGGTTCCCATGAATAAGATGGGTGTCAGCATAATCACCAAGGATTATTGGGACACTTAGGGTAGATTGCCACTTGCAGAGGCACAAGAATCATAGTGCAGATTTTGCCAGCAGAGTGTCTTAGAAAGGGCCAGAGAGTGTGGGTGTGTGTGTGAGTGGGTGGTGGCTCACAACCTCCTCTCCATATCACCCACACCAAACCAGCTGCACCGCTATTGTAAGATTTCTCCTCAGCCTGAATAATGAATAAGCCTTTACTTCAATCCCCTGTAATCATTCCCTGTTTTCTGAATACAAGAAAATATTATTTTTCCTTGTTTTTGCCTAGTGAGATGAAAATGTATAGAGAGTTGTAATTCAATATTGAGATATTTTTGGATATATCAATCCTACAAATATAAAAAATATGCTTCCCTGAAATAGAAAATCAAAATAAATTTTCCAAGGTGCATTAGGAATCAATTAAAAATGATTTAAAAGACCTTGTGACGGACACTTTCTGACGACGCGTTTTCACGCCCTTGAGCAAGTCAGAAAGAGGTGTTGCAAGGTCAGAAAACTTGTCTATGTGGGTGCTGTAGACCTGACAAAGACCCACAAATGAGCGGATTTCCTGGACTGTGGTGGAAACATCCCGACTAAGAACGGCATGTACCTTTTCAGGGTCGAGACTAATACCTGAAGAACTGATGATGTATCTCAGGTAATGGATTTCTTGTACTCCAAACTCACCCTTCTTGTCATTGATAAACTACTCATTGTCCTGCAAGAGTTACAAAACCTATGCCACATCTCGCTCATGCTGCTCTGCAGTCCCTGAGAAGATAAGAATGTCATCTAAGAAGATGAAGACGCATTTGTCAATGACATCCCGAAAAACCGGAGACATCAATTTGTTGAACATCGCTGGTGAGACCAAAGGGCATCACTGCAAATTCGTAGTGGCCATGCTCGGTCCTAAAGGCCGTTTTTGGAATGTCGGCCTCGAAGGTCCGAACCTAATGATAGCCACTCTTAAGATCAATCTTAGAGAAAATCTTTGCATCATTGAGTCGTTCAAGGATGTACTCTATTTTGGGCTTGGGGAATCTATTCTTCATTGTTAGCTTATTGAGCGCCCTGTAATCCACACATAAGCATGCGGAGTTATCCTTCTTATGGACAAACAGGATGTGAGCGACAAAAGATGAGAAAGATGGTCGGATTAATCCAAACCAGAGTAGTTGGGCTAACTGTTGCTCCAGCTCGCTCTCCAATGCCTTAGAAAGGCGGTAGGGGAACTTACTTGGAGGTTCTGAACCAGGAACCAACTCCATGCAATGGTCCTCAGGTCTACTGGGTGGGAGAGTAGGTGGAACGTCGTCTCATAGCATGATGTTGCTGTATTGAGACAAAAGACTAGCCATCCGTTGTTCCCCTGAGGGTGCTACTTGAACTGCATTAGACTAAGAGCGGACATATAACAATGCACACTTTGCTCCTTTTCTTATGGCTCTTTGGGCCTGAACGTGTGAACTGAGTGGAATGCCATGAATGCTCCGATCCCCATGAATCATGAGAGGCTCAGGAAAGCCTTCAACTATTGTGAAAGTGTCCTGCCTCCAATCAGGAATGGGTGCATACTATCGAAACCACTGGATCCCAAGAATCATGTCACGCCCTAAAAGAGGGGAGAAAATGAAATCCCACTGGAATGTGGCCCACGGAACTTGAAACTCAATTGCTGAACTTTATGAGTGATGTGTGTACGTAGACTAGGGGTAAACCCGTCCACATCTAAGTGATAAGGAACCAAGGTACAACTCATCTTGGTAGCCAACTGCGGAGTGATGGCATCCTCAGACTGCCCATGCCAAAGAGGACAATGAACTGTTGTTCCTTTGGAGTGCCATAGGCTTGGATGAGAGCCTTTGTCTTGCCCTTAACCTCACCCTCCTGCTTATCATCAAATACCACTGGTGGCACTGAATTCAAAGAGGGTAAAAGCTGAACGGCATTTGAGGTTGATGGCAGAGATAAGTCCAAGCCCACCAATGGCTTGGATGAGGCCCCTCAACCCTATTTTTTCCCACTTTCCTAGTATTTTTCCCAGGTCAGGTGATGCTCCTCCAGTCGGCCAGCTCCCTTTGTCCAGTCGGCCAGTTCTTTTGTTCCAGTCGGCCAGTCCTTCATGACCTATATATAGGTGGGCTAGCCTCTTCACTTTTCAATAGTTTGGTCATCTTTTGTATCCCTCACTTATGAGACCTTTATGTCTCTTGCTCGGGATTGCTTTCATTGCAATATATTCAGCTTAGTTGCTTCATATCCCTCTCTCTCTCTCTCTCTCTCTCTCTCTCTCTCTCTCTCTCTCTTGCACATCTCATATCAGCACACTCTAGTGCTTATCTTGCTTCCGCTATGTGCACTCTTTCAGTTCAAAGGCACATTCAGTGCTTGTGCGGATCATTACAAAGGAGGTCTTGTTGGAAATAATCCAAACATAAAGCCAAGATTAAAGCCCAAGGTTCAAAGATTATTATCCATGTAACTTCAGCATTGTAAAAGGCACAAGATTCTAGCCAAAGAGGTGAAAAGAGGGGACCCTCCTCTGTAGAGAATCAAGGAAAAAAATGAGGGCAGTGCCCACCTACATTCACTCCACCTCTCCTACAATCACTCCACCTCTCCACATTCCTCTCGATCTCTCCTAAAATCAAGCCACCTCTCCTATATTCAAGGATGTACTCTTGGCCTATAAAAAAGGCACCTTTCGGAATGAGAAATCGGTTCATGTGTTTTGATTCATGAATCATACCCTCTTCATGCTTGTGTGATTAGCTTAATCTCATCTTAATCATATTCTTAATCATCCACTAGTAATGGCATACATATGCTTTGATCCACCATAAATACTTCATTTTCTTTCATGGTATCAGAGCTCCAGATCCATGCCCAGCATGTCTTAGCCCATCATCAAGTGTTTTATTCACCTCATTAGCCCATAATCATAATTATAAGCACTAATCTTCTCTATTCTCCATAGCCAAGCTGCACCCCCAACTGAAGAAAGCATCCATGCTCCTAAACCCCTTCACCATTCATCAAACCCTTTGAGGGGGCTCATCATCAGGTCGGGGTGATCTCCATCGCCAACTCACGGGGTCTACATCGCACGCAGGCCGACGTATTCTATGTTTCCCCCAAATCCAGTCAGAATCTCTTCAAACGTTAAATACACGCTACTCCAACCAAATCAGAGCTCAAGAGAACATTCCCAGAGGTTTTCCAACGCTGCAAACACACCTGTGTGGTCAGAATCACGTAAAATCGTCACCAGCAATCAGTTTCAGCTCTGTGGTACTCACGAGTCACAGAAAGTAGTTTTGGTAATCTTAAGATTAAGCACTGATTATTATTGCTAATCTTGAGTTTAATCAGTGCTTAAAGTAATGCTTAATCTTAAGATTAAGCACTGATTATTATTGCTAATCTTGAGTTTATGGTGCTTAAAGTAATGCTAACCCACTGCTAAATCTTGCCCTAGCTCCACATTGAAAAAATCCTTAGGCATCATTGAGATTTTGGTACACAAAATTACATCATTTTTACATGTTCATTTTTTAGTGTTTTAGGGTTTTGAACTTCATTGTACTTGCCTGATCTCATTAAGGGGAGATTTAAGGAGTAATAAGGTCATGCTTTAGTATGATGTACCAACCCATTGCATATCATCATCATCATGTATATCACTACATGCTTACACTTCATGCAAGTGAGCTAGACACTGCCATTGCTTTCAATAATCGTCGGTAAGACCTCTCACATCTCTCATGGCACTCTTCATTGATGAAAATGTACTTCATGCATCATGGTCATTGAGGCAACCATTGGCCTTCAAGTTCCATCTTGGAAATAATGGATTTGGGCTCTCAATAGCCTTCATGTTTATCATGGCAATATTGATCATGCTTGAGCAAATGATACAAGCACACTTTACCATGAACCCATTTGAGAACTTCATCAAACAAAGAGGAGAAGACGCAAAGGAGAGGAGCCATCGACAAGCTCTTCAAAGCTACATCAAGAACAAAGAAGAAGATGAGCCACCTCATCAAGAAGCTGCTACTCCAAAGGATCATCATTCAAGAAGAAACCAACCTTGCTCAAGTGTGTGAAGATGTAGATGACTCTTATGCCTTTTAAAGCATTATCTAAGTCATATTTGGCTATGCCTTATGTGTGACCGCTCCCTAAAGGAGGCCTACAGATCGGAAGACAATATACACATATTTAGAACACTTAATTTAACTCTTATTAAACAATGGAAACAACATCAGCAACACAAATACTAGAAATACTGAAAATACAAATGACACCAGCACTGGGGCCGGAAAGGGCCGGCCTTCCGGGACCGTGCACCAATAGACACGCCCATACTAATGCAGGCCAAGGAGTACACAGCAGAGGGAACGTGGCCTGGTTCTCCCCAATGATGCTTTGCTCCCAAATTCCCTGGTGAGTCAAACCTTCACTGGCTCTCAGAAGCTCTGAGAGCGCGGTTAACAACACCACACAGGGAAATATACTAGCCACACCAGGAAGAATTTCCTGAACATGATCAGCATATACATGCCATGCTCCTGCACTACACAACTTAAAGCATTCTCTGAATTCAAATTAGCAAATTTCATATTTACACAAATGAGAAAAATATGAGAGCACCTGGTACGGTGAGTACAATCCAGATACAACCGGTACAATTTGTAGCAGGTACAATCAAGCACGTCAAGAACTTCACATGTGTGCAGGTACCAGCCAATTAATATTCGGGTTCTATACTTTGCAGCATATACACCAAGTACATTAAATGCTTCACACATGCAGGTTCAGTAGGTACTGTTTGTACAACTAGTACAGTGGGTTCAGCATGCAAGTACAATCACGTACAACAGGTACATCAAGTACTACAAGCGAGTACAACCAGGTACATCAAGGGCAACAGGTACATCAAGTACAACAGGCAGGTACAGCCAAGTACATCAAGGGCAGCATGTACACCAAGTACAACAGGCGAGTTCAGCCAGGTACATCAAGGGCAACAGGTACACCAAGTACAACAAGCGGGTACAACCAGGTACATCATGGACAACAGGTACACCAAGTCCAACAGGCAAGTTCAGCCAGGCGTGAAGGAGGCGAATGCAGCTAGGCGTGACGAAGGCGGGTATAACTAGGCATGAAGAAGGCAAGAAGAGCCACCAACCCCCCCACGTGGGTATTTTCCCAAAAAAAGTCTCATGCAAGGCTTTTTTTTTAAGGTTATTAAACCTTTAATCAACTTCTTACTTTGCACCCCCCCCCTCATAAGCAAATGTCCAGTCCCTATTTAAAATGGGTGCGAGCACAATACCTTATAAATATTAAGGTTTACTCTAGTTAATGGATTTTACCTTTTAAAAAGGCCAAAATGAAAATACTTACCACCTGTTCACACGCCACACCACCAAGTCAGCAAACCCTCTACGGCACACTGGGGGTGTCCCCGTCCAGTGTACTGGCACGGCATAACAAGCAGACATACGCAAATAAGTCATGCAAAAACAAATTTATGCATGCAGGCATAAATGCATGCGCACAAATAATGGACGAAATCTCCCTTTCATGAAACTTGTACAAGAGGTTCCTGTCAGGCACAAAACTGGCGCGACAAATATAAATAAATATGTCTTGGTCTTCCTATGGAGTGACAGTCCCATAGGTAAGACACCATCCTGGCCAAACACAAGTGGCACCAACACGCTCCCGTCCATACAGCACGAAGCAAATCACACACGGGTGGCACAAAACTGGTTCCCGTCCATGTGACGCAGCACTGGTGGTCGCACACGGGTGGCACTGATCTGGCTCCCGTCCATGTGACACCATAAAACTGGCCCTTTCACATGGGACACTGGCCTGGCCCCATGTGAACATGGCACAAATCTGGTCACTCTATGGAGTGATAGTCCCATAGAAGTGGCTCTAGAAATGGAGATGGACCAAATGGTGACATCCCCCAGGGCTTCTAAACAGTTAACCTCAACTGAAAAGCCTCAAGATATGCTTGTAGAAGCTGAGGGTGGTCAATAAAATAATCCTCATCTACCCACTTTGCATCAATTGGTAAATATTTTTTAAATTTCACAAGGTATCTCTTGGAAAGCTTTCCATGTGGTAACTTTCTCTCCTTGTGAAATACAATCTACTCTGGTTGAAGGATCTCCTCAAGCTCATCAACTTCTGGCGGATCTTCTGTGACAAGCTCCTCTGGATCTGGCCCCACATACTTCCGCAAAAGACTCACATGAAAAGCATTGTGAATCTTCCAATGGCTGGGTAAAGCAAGCCTGAAGGACACTTCATTAATCTTGTCAATCACTTGGAAGCGTCCATAATATCGAGTAGAAAGCTTTGGATATGATCCCTCTCGTCCTAGCCTCTTCCGAAGCCTAGCTTTCTCAAATTTCAGCAATACCTTATCACCTTCCTTAGTATGAAGTGGTTTCTCAAAGTCGTTGCTTCTCATGTGGGAAGAGAGGACATCTGTCCAAGGATTGTTTGACCAAGAAGAAGGACAAGACCAAGGGCAAGTCTTCATCTCAGAAGAAGGGTGAAGACACGACACACGATAGTGATACAGATACTTCTAGTGACACATCTAGGGCTCTCAAGGCGCTTCTGGCTCGGGAGGACCAAGATGGTGTACTTCTCTAGTATACATGCAATTTTCCCCATGTGCTTCCAGCTAGAGGAGGCTTGTGGGTGGGAGAGGGGGCTGGTAGCAGCTCCATTTGCTGGTGCATGGGAACCGTGAGTTGGAGTACCAAGCATTAAAAATCTGGCAAGACATGGTCATCTTTGGTCTAGCAGAGATTATGGTCTGGATCTGTTCCGAGTTCATTGTTCGAGGCTTTTGGGACGTGATGTGTTCACAGTCCACTGTTGGGGATTGTGGGCGCGGTGAAACCGGCCTGACGGGCGGTGAAACAAACACTCGCACATAAAACACTTCAACGCCATTGAGGACCTAGAAAAGGAAAACAAACAGGGGGAGCTAGAGTGCTCCTGCAAACAGTACACGGACACCGATTGGCCCCAAAACGCAGTGGCGCCCCTTGCGGTATTTCTTTAATTGATTATAAGAGCTTTGATTACAATAAGGCTGGGAACGCAGCCGTCTCAGTAGAACCCCTGAAGCCTGCAAAGAACTGCATCATGGCTTCTTGTCCACTCGGCATCCACAAACAAGTTCAGCCATTGTTCACATCGAAAGACTCTCTCACATTGAGTCTGCATACAGAAGCTTTCTCCCATGATCAAGGCTGCCACAACCATCCATGGCCTCTCACACTATGAACAGCATCACACCCTGACACATCCAGTGCTTCTCCATCACAACACAGACTCCCAAACTCTCTCTCAAAAGAGAACTCGTATCACAGCACAGCATACCGTACAGTCGACACACCTGTACCAACCCTCTCTACCTTCCAAGGGTACTATCCATCTCTGTCATGGATTCCCTGTCCCCTGTCCAATCAGTAGCAAGGCTGTACCAAGCATGTGTCCATTCCTGTACCTTCTGCCTGCATGTGACCTATCTCCTGGAGAAACCCAAATACATGTTTTCTCGAGAAACCTACGACATGTTTCCACATGAAACCCTTAGGCCTGTTTCCACATGAAACCCTTCGGCCTGTTTCCATACAGAACCATTCATGGCACCATTCAACAACAGTGCCAACAACGGCATACATCTAGTTACCTGTTCCCTCATGAAACATCTGGAAACATAGAGATGCCCATAAGTGTAGGTCCCTCTGTTCCTTTCTAGCAGGAAGAAAACAATCTGCTCCATGAGCACGCAGCCATGCGAGCTTGCATCTCTCCCATGCCAAGAAACACTACCAAATGACCTGTACTTGCAGCCAGAAACCCAAGTACATAGCTGAATTTGTAGCCAAACAAAAACAGCCCATAAACTGTCCCAAAACAGTCCCGGCTATGCGCCTCCTTCTGCCCGCCTCCTTCCAAAAGAAAGAGAGAGAGAGAGAGAAAAACCTGTCTTGCACTTCCTAGAGCCGGCCTCCTTTCAAGAGAGAGCGTGAGAATCTGTTGGCTGGGAGCTTCTTGCAGCCAGCCCACCAGCCTCTCTTCCAAGCCAGTAAAGCACGTGTCTATGCTGCATCTGCCCGCCCAGACCTTCCTGCAGGCCTATCCACTTTTCAGCAGAGGGGGAGAGAGAGAGAGAGAGAGAGAGAGAGAGAGAGAGAGCAGTACTGGTGTGTGGCTGTCCCCACGTGTACGCCCCTGTTTCTCCTGCAGTCCCCTCTTTCCAAGAGAGCCTCTCATGCCCTGTTCAGTCCAGCACCTCTGCAGTTGTGCGCTTCCTACAGCTGCCTGCAGCCCATCGCTTGCTTCCATGAGAGAGAGAAAGAAGCACGAGAAAACCTGCTCTCCGTCCAGCACAACCTGCAGTCCAGCCCGCCGGTTGTGTTAGAAGTCATCTCCTGTCCAGTTTTATACACCAGGGCCTTTGTTGTGGGTGTGCACCCTTATCAAGTGTTTTATCATTTTTCCTCACTCCCCGTATTTTTCCCCTATTTTTTCCCATTTTTCCAGTGGTTGGGAGGGTTGCCAGAGGATGCCAGGAGCACTCCAGTGCTGGCCGACTGCATACACATGAGTCGTGGGCTACTGGACTGCTGGCCGACTGCACTTTCTCAGTCGTGGGCACTTTTCTGCTGGCCGACTGCATTTATGCAATCGTGGACATTTTTCAGCAGTCGTGGGCACTTCCTATGCTGGCCAACTGCTCTCCCAGGGGCATATATATAGGCCCCCAGCCCCATACCACTATGTGTATCATATTCGGGATCTTCTTGTGTATATCAGAGCAGAGCTACACGCCTACATCTCTCTTTCTCTTGTGATGTTTTTCTGCCTGCGTTTTTTGCTCTTGTGTTCCCAGATCTGCTCATCATCTCCGCTGCGTATTCTGACATGGTATCAGAGCCCAAGGCTCTAGATAGGTCTTGGGATTTGTGTGAGCAAGAGGGGGACTGTTTTGTGGCTGATTGGTGGACTGTTTTGGGCTGATTGGTGGACTGTTTTGGGCTGATCGAGAAGAGAAGGTGCAAGAGGAAGGCGGGCTGATTTGCTGGACAGCCACTTGCAGGTTTTAGTTCTTCTTTGTTCCCACCCACCCACCCTTTTTCAGAGTACATCCCCGCTATGGCAGATCTGTTTGAGATGGCCGAGACACATGTGAAGACCCCGACACTCCCCACGTTCCCGGTGGACCGTCAGTTGGACGGGAGTAACTACGGCATATGGAAGGTGATGATGGAATCTGTTCTAGAGTCTTACCACCTCGCCGATTTCGTCGTTGTTGGTGTTCCACGGCCGGAAGTAGAGGAAGGGGAGTTACCGTCGATCCGGAAGGACCGGGAGGCCCAGACACAGATGTGGGATCGTGTCAACGCCACAGTCCGTTCGTTTATTTTCCTCAACTGCACACCACAGGTAATCAATCATGTAAAGCACATGACGCTGGCCAAGGTATATGGCAGCATTTGGCCTCACTTTACAACCGGGTATCGCCCATGAAGAGGATTTCCTTGGAAGTACAGATGCGGGTTATGAGCCCTGCAAAGTCGTCGACGATGCGGGAGCATATTAACAAGCTGCAGGCTCTTCAGCAGGAAGTTCTTCAGGCTGGGAAGGAGATATCATCAAAGGACATGGCCATCACGTTGCTGTCACATTTGCCCTCTTCGTACTCAGCATTCTACTCGTCTTTGATTACCAGTGGCAAGCTCAGCACCATCACGTGGGAGGAGCTTGTGCCCATGGTCCTGGACCAGGAGGAACGATTCACGAACCCTCCTCAAGGTGGAGGTTCGGAGGCCTTTACTGGCGAACGGTCGAAAGGCCGTAACTCGGGCAAAGGGAAGGCTTCATCGGAGAAGTCTTCTGAGAAGAAGTCCGACGCTGACCACGAGAGGCTGGAGGCAGAGAGGACTTGTAATGATTTTGGCGAGAGAGGCCACTATTGGAGGCAGTGTCCCAAGCGGAAGACCGAGAAGGGTGAAGATTCATCAGTAGCAATCATGAAGACTCCGGCTTTTGTGCACCTGGAGGTGATGGACACCGATGTTTCATTTTCTTCAGGCAGGGAGGAGATTGGAGGACTCTCCACAACGGATACTCGGGAGTGGATTCTCGATAGTGGTGCTTCTAGGCACATGACTCCTTCCCGTTCCGGTTTACAGGATCTCTGCAGGCTTTCTGGTCATATTCTTACTGGTGATACATCCACTATCCCAGTTCACAGTGAGGGCAGGATGGAGATAGTTCCCGATGGCAGAGGGGGGAAGCATTCCTCCCAGGTGTTGTATGTTCCGGCACTTGGTTTTCATCTGTTGTCAGTGCATCAGGTTTGCAAGACTGGCGTACGGGTGGAGTTTGATGAGCATTTTGTTGCTCTCCGGGACAAAGCAACAGGCCAGGTGGTTTGGGAAAGCGGAGTGGAGAATGGAGTTTACAGGCTTTCAGCACTCTCTCTCCCAGGTCCTCAGGTTTGTGATGAGTGGCAGTCTGGTAATGGCCACTTAAGTGTGGATACGCTGCAGGTACAGGCATTCCGGGACCAGATGGTGGATAGCTTACCAATAGATGGCAGCAATTGGCAGGAACTTTCCAGTACTGATGTTGGTAGTTCTTGTGTTCGTCAGTCAGAGGAAGCTAAACAGGTCACTTATGCTCTGATGTCTCGTAGTATTCGGGACATAGAACTTCCAGTAGTTGAGGATGTTCTTTCCACGGGGACCTTTCGGAAAGCCAGGCAGGTGGTAGCTGATTACTTGCAGAAGGAGGTGGTTTCTCCAGGCTTTGAGGTTCCGGATTCAGAGGGGGTGGTTGACAGGTTTCATCAGGTTTCCAGGACTTGTTTGTGCACCGTAACACGTGTTGATCCTTGTGAGCAGTGTGATGTCTCTGTGACTAAGAAGCTGTATGGTTCATTGATCTGGTTGATGGACACCAGATTGGACGGGAGCTTCCTGATGAGGCGGTTGAGCTCATGGTTGCGGATGACTCTTTGGGAGGCAGGATTGCGTTTCCTGTGGTTTCTGCGGCATGCAAAGGATCATAGACTCTTTACACAGGAGGGGGATTGTTGGATGGAGTGCGACTCCACGGCTGGAGTGACTCGGTTTGGGGAGGAGATCCGGACACGAGGGGATCTACTTCAGGCCCAGGAGCAGTTTTCCGGAGCAGTTGGAGACAGTCATCTTTTGCCTTGTCGAGAACAGAGGCAGAGTACCGGGCTGTTTGTGATGCTGTTTGTGAGGTGGTGAAGATGCAGAGGTTGCATGGCAGGTTTGGGCTTCCACTAGAGGAACCCATGGTCATCCAGAGGCACTTTGTTCGTGAACAGATCGTTGCTGATGACATCTTGCTGGAGTTCTGTTCGACGGAGGACAGTACGGTGGACCTCTTCACGAAGTCGCTATCTCAGGATTTGCTCAGCGGCACCCCAGCTCCCAGTGGTTGGTTTCACAGCCAGGAGCTGAGAGGGGGTAGAAGTCATCTCCTATCCAGTTTTATACACCAGGGCCTTTGTTGTGGGTGTGCCCGCCCTTATCAGGTGTTTTATCATTTTTCCTCACTCCTCGTATTTTTCCCCTATTTTTTCCCAATTTTTCAGTGGTTGGGAGGGTTGCCAAAGGATGCCAGGAGCAGTCCAGTGCTGGCCGACTGCATACACGAAAGGCCGAATCTACCCAGAGTTGTAGGTGCTTGTTGCTCGCTGCCATACATGAGAAGTCCTCAGCCATTCAATACCATGTGTCCCAAAAATGTGCAGGATGGACTTTTTACTCTTTGGGGAGTTTTCAGTGCACAGTGTTTTAGAGTGTCCACAAGAAGCCTGGAAATCTTGAACTGTGAAAGCGTAGAACATGTGAATCCTTGACAAAAGCGTTGAGAGAGAGAGAGAGAGAGAGAGAGAGAGAAAGATTTTATTAACGTCTTCCAAAAGACCGAACTCGGCCTATGAGACAAATCAGTGTACTTATGTGGGGTATCCTCTGTCATCCCAACAAAATGAAAAAGTATTGAACTAAAAAGGTGAATCTGGGTGTGCAATAAGTACAATGAGTGGGGGGAGGGGATGGAGCTCTACTACTAGGAGAATGCAAAGCTATATGCGTGGAGTATACAATCATGATATGCAACCTAGCTAGCTCCATCCTGTACCATATTGGGGGTATAAAATGGTTTACATCAATGAAGGGGGTGTCCACAGCTCCCTGAAGAACATGCCTGGGTCTGCTCTGAAGCGAGCCAGTCGCTCCGCACCCTCTCTGTGAAACTGAGCTTTGATCTCTGTCATCTCTCTCTGGTATAGGCGTGGTGTCCGGAAGCCAGGTGTCCTCTGTCTCCTGCGGGCTCTGAGTGTCTCTGCTCTCTGGAGAGTAATTCCCGGCTGTGTAGGGGCTGGGAGTGGGATAGATCTCTGGAAAAATGTAGTGATCTGTGTCTGTCTTCCCCCCTCTGGAGCTGTCTGAGCCTGTAACGATGTCTCTCTGTGACGCTGTATGTCTAGAATGAATCTCCCCAGTATGCGCTGGTCTGCTGCCTCAAAGATTTGGCATAGGGAATGTGGCTCTCTGAATAAAATGGGATCTCTCTCTCTCTCTCTCTCTCATGGCTATATATGCTCTGCATCTGCATACATAATGCTCCTCACTCTCCACCTCCTCTCTGCACAATCTGCATACTCTCTCCTCTCGGGGGATCCGTGCTGATTTGCTAGTCTCGATCTCCAATCGATGTGATGAGACTCTAAGTTGACCAATAACTACTCGGGAGCCGTGTGGTAAAAAGCCCTCCATGTATCTAGGCCTCTCTATAAATCCATCATTAGTGATACTCATGAAGTGATCTCTGTAGTATAGCATCTTCGGTGGAAGAGGCTGTGTAAGCGATATCCATGTCTCTCATGTATAAAGCTGCCATAGGTCCTGTCTCAATACTCTGTTCCTCTCACTAGGAGAGAGACGGATATGTGGTGCATCCCTGTCATACTGGAATGGTGGTAGATAATCCATGTCTAGGCCATGCTGTGAGAACCAATGTGTGACCTGTGCATACCATGATCCTCTGTCTTCTACCTCAACCAGTTGTCTAGATGCCTCAAAAACTCTGTATGACAATCTGTCATGTGGCATCTCTCTGAATCTGTCTAGCAAGCATATATTCTAGAATATGGCCTCTACCATCATAGGAGGCGCAGCAAACTCTGCTCGGATAATGACATGAGGTACCGACGGTTTGTTGCGTATCATGCGTGTGACCTGTGCATACCATGATCCTCTGTCTCCTGCCTCAACCAGCTATCTAGATGCCTCAAAAACTCTGTATGACAATTTGTCATGTGGCATCTCTCTGAATCTGTCTAGCAAGCATATAGTCTAGAATATGGCCTCTACCATCATAGGAGGCGCAGCAAACTCTGCTCGGATAATGTCATGAGGTAGTGACGGTTTGCAGAGTATCATGCGTGCCATCATGAGGGCCTGTGGTCTCTCCATCTGTGTCCACCAATGGGTACCAAGGCCTGGCGCCCATACCGCTGCTCCATACATCAGTGCCGGTGTGACTAATGTGTCAAATAGCCACCCCTTCGTCCGGGACTCTTGAAAATGCACCTGGTGGCACTGTCTCTCTAGCATAGCCAATGCTGCATATCCCCGTGTCAATCTAGCTCTGGCTGCTGAACCCATGGTGAAGCGCGTGGCTGCTGCAGAGAAGGTAACCCCTAGGTACACGTATGATGTCACCACCTCCACTTGGCGTCCTGCGAGAGTGAATGTCAGCTGACTCCTGCCCTGTCTCGATGTATGAAAGACCATAACCTTGGTTTTCCCAAGGTTCACAGTAAGACCCCTCTGTGTGCAGAAATCATCGAGTGCATGTAGATGCTGCTGTAGACCTCCTGGAGACTCAGACACTAATACAATATCATCAGCATAAAGCATAATATGTACTGAGGTACCTGCGAGATCAACTCCATCTCCGCCTCCCCGTGTAATGAAGTCAGCCACCTCATCAATGTATAACCCAAATAGCATGGGGGAAAGTGGGCATCCTTGCTTCACACCAATGGTGCTAGCAATAGTCTCGGACATACCTCCTGGGCATTTGACTCGCCCAAAAACCTGCTCATATAATGCAAAGATGCCCCATGTCATATCTGTTGGTATGCCAAGAGACTGCAGGCGCTGAAAGAGCCTCTCTCGTGGTACTGTGTCAAATGCCTTGCGGAAATCCACAAAGTAGCAATAGAGCTTTCTCTTCCTCACTCGGGCCAGATCAATCATACATCTCAAAGTGAATACATGGTTAAGCTAAGCTCTTGCTCCAACACTGCACCATAGAGTTTGGCCAACACGTGGCCAACCATAACCGTCCTGTAGTTGCTCGGATCGAGCATATCCCCTGTTTTGTGGTTCGGCACAATGGTGTGCATCGTCCACTCCGCAGGCAAACCCTCTGCTAGTGCCCTGTTTGGGCTGGCCCCTTTCCTATAAGCAAACCCTAACTGTCTACACGATGATTTGGTATCCGGTACCGTACCATATACACAGAATCACGGACATCATTCCAGAGGGAGACTCACAGCGCGGACTGGCACTGTTTCATGTGCAAGACAGTGCACACCTGACCTTGGACTCATGTGCAGGACAATGCACACCTGACCTCGAACGACTGAGATGGATCCCTGGCTGACTCGTCCCGGACTGGGCTCACATGGGACCAGTTTACCATCCCAGGTCCTGCACCTTCTGTACAGATATGTCTACGTGGCATCCAAGTGCGGGATGCACGTGACATCCCCTCTGCTTAACTTGACGGAAGCTGCATAGCCTCCAAATAATCTGTCAATAACGCCGCATAGTTTTTGAAAAACTCTTTGTTGAGCCATACCGCTTCGTGGGTCCCTCGGTCCTGAAACTTTGTGAGGAACTGCTTCCCACATCGTGTCCACTCAGGAGAGCCGCAAGATCTGGGACTATGCCCCAGAACAGATGGTATGATGACGAGTGCAGAGCCCTATACTCACGGCTCCACATTCAGAGAGCCTTAGGAGCCATCACAGAGAGCAAGAGTCAAGGAGAGAGATGAGGAGACTTACTCGCCGCAAAAGGCGGGCCTTCGCAAAAATACAGGAGCTAGAGATCTTCCATTTCTTCATGAGTAGAGATAGCCCTATCTCAGGCGGCACTTCAGAGAGCCCAAACACCGACACCCATTGTAGACCCACAGACATGGCACACATGCGGAGGGCCTATACCACGCCCCACAGCAGCCACCTATACCTCAGCCACAGGAGCCTCGACCTACCACAACTAGCTTCTTTACCCACTCGATGGTAAAGGAAGCTATCCGCCGCCTGCAGCATGGACGGGCCGCCAACCATATGGGCCTACAAGGTGAGCATCTCATATATGCAGTAGATTCTTTGGCTCCGTTTCTTGCACACCTGTTTTAGGGCTACCCCAAGTCTTAGTGTGGGCATGGGGATGGTGTGAAACCACCCCCATGAGGGCCAAGAAGGCCCTGGCTGAACCCACCAGCCATGGAGAGGCTGCAAGACAGTCCTAGGGGCATGCTAGGGGCAGCCGACAGCACATCTAGTGTTTGATGGCTGTAGGGCAAGTTTGGGGCAGCCCACACAGGCTGCCCAGCCCTCAAAACAGAGGGAATTCAGTGCCCAGCCCCTAGAGAATCAGGCGCCTAGTGCCAGCCAGCCAAGGGAAAAGATGCGCAGCAGTTTATGCACAATCCCATTGTGTTATCTCATATTTCACCAAGTGCTCAAGCAATCCAAGGGGCCAAGACAGCCAAGGGCTTGCTAACGCAAAGGGGTGAAGGACTGCAAGTCAAGGGCAGAGATTTCTCAGCCAAGAAAGGTCAAGGTTTTCTGTATTTTCTTTTCAGATTTACATCATTCTAATAAAGCAAATACACCATCCGTGGTGGGGGCCCTACAGAGGGTGTTTGGGACCCAATACTGTGTCCTCTCCATCTCTCCCTCTCTCTCTCTATTTTCTGCACATCTTCATTTAGTTTTGTGTGTTAATTCCGTCGCGAAAAGAGTGCTGATTTCTGAGCATCAAAGTTACCCATCTTCTCCGAAGCTTCCGCATGTTACACGAGGTCAGGTGTGCATTGTCCTGCACAAGAGTCCCAGGTCAGGTGTGCACCATGAAATAGTGCCAGTCTGCGCTGTGAGTCTCCCTTTGGAATGATGACAGTGATTCTGTGTATCTGGTATGGTACTGGATGCCAGATCATTGTGTAGGTAGTTAGGGTTTGTTTTAAGGAAAAGGGGCCAGCCCATAGGGCTACCCCAAGTCTTTGTGTGGGCATGGGGATAGTGTGAAACCACCCCCATGAGGGCCAGGAAGGCCGTGGCTGAACGCACCAGCCATGGAGGGGCTATAGGACAGCCCTAGGAGCAGGCTAGGGGAAGCATACAGGATATGTAGCCTTTGTATGGCTGCAGGGCAAGTATGGGGCAGCCCATACAGGCTGCCCAGCCCCCAAACTGCTTGCCAAACAGTGCCCAGCCCCTTTGTATTCACGCACCTAGTGTCCAGCCATCAAGGGAAATGATGTGCAGATTTTATGTGATTTATTCAGCATTTAATGCTGATTTTACAATCGTGGGCAGAAAATATGATGGCCGACAACTATTAGTTGGTAGAATAAATAGGTGAGCCCATAATCCATTGAGTTATCTCATAATTCACCAAGTGCTTAAGCAACCAAAGGGCCAGGACAGCCAAGGGCTTGCTAACGCAAAGGGGAAGGACTGCAGGTCAAGGGCAGAGATTTCTCAGCCAAGAAAGGTCAAGTTTTTTTGTATTTTCTTTCAGATTTTACATCATTCTAATAAAGCAAATACACCATCCGTGGTGGGGGCCCTACAGAGGGTATTTGGGACCCAATACTGTTTCCTCTCTCTCTCTCTCTCTCTCTCTCTCTCTCTCTCTCTCTCTCTATTTTTTGCAAATCTTCATTCAGTTTTGTGCGTTAATTTTGTCGTGAAAAGTGTGCTGATTTTTGAGCATTGAAGTTACCGATCTCCCCCGTAGCGTCCGCATGTTACATCCTTTCAGTGCCCTGAACAATGTTCCACAAACCCTTGTGGATGAACCAGATCTGCATCTGAAGCTTCCAATGAGCATAGTTGGGTCCTTTCAACTTGTCATCCTTGTTCGTACAAGGGGGGAGCCATATCCACAGCAACAAAGAACAAATCTCAGCTCTCAAACACTTCTCTCAAGTGCTTTCCAACGAAGCGAGGCACGAGAAAGAAGCGAGACAGCAGCAAAACAGTCCAAGATCCACCGAGAACGTCCTACCGGAAGGGCAGGGACTTGTGGAGGAAGAAGACAGTGCAGAGCCACTTGTCTGGCAACACCACGAGGAAGAAACGCACCACCAACAGATGCTGAAGAAGAAAATGCAGTCAAAACACTTCAAAACCTGCCTCTAAAGAGCAAAACACAGCCTGTATGGCTGGCCGACAGCAACCAGAAGAGGGCTGGACCAGAAACGCAGCAAGTTACTGAAATGCAGCTACTATATGGGACTTATCTGCAGCTATTGAAATGCAGTTACTGAAATGCAGCCAGAGAAGTGACGGAAGAAAAACGCACAGCAAAGTGGGCAGATTTGCAAAGTTTGGAGCAGCCTGGACCTAAGCGTATGATACCATGAGGAGATAGCACCGGCGGAAGCATAAACAGTAAACATATGAGTGAGTGCAAAGGAGATTGAGAGAGTTGGACAAGATCACCTTTTATTACAGCAGTAAAGCTTTACAATAGCAATGGTCAGCAAGGGAAGTGAATGAAGGAGTGAATAATGGGGAACTCCTTATATAGTGGAGTAGAGACCTGGCTGACTGCCTCTAGGGCTGGCCGATTGCCTCCCCTAGGGTTGGCCGACTGGCATGGACAAACAATTAGGAGAAAATCCAGTAAAATCCCAGATAAATAGTAAAGCCCCAAAACACTGAGATGTACAATTCTAACAAACACCACTAACTTGAATCGCCAAAACAACCAAGGTGGTGGCAATGCCTCACATTGGCGGTCGAGAGGGGGTAATACTCAAGCACCTACTCTCTGCAAGCTCTCCCACCAAGGAACTAGCAACAAGGCATTGGTATGAATTGGCCTAGATCTTCTCAGTGGTGAACCACTGGTCAGGTTGCTTAAGGTCCATCTTCCCAGTCAGTATCCTTTGTGTTGGAGTATGCACAAGCGGAAGCGTAGACGAAACGAGAGAGAGAGAGAGAGAGAGAGAGAGAGGGAGCAAAGAAGAGAGAGCTTGTGGACAAGATCACCTTTTATAATAGCTTGAAGCTTTATAATGGCAATAGCCAGCAAGTAGTGTTGAACTGTGCTTGGAATAAACTACAAGTGAATATGAGAAGACCTCTTTTATAGTGCATATGTGAACTGGCCGAATGTCTCTAGAAATAGGCCGACTGTCCATAACTTACTAAAAATAGGAGAAAAAAAATGATAAAAGCCCATAAAATAGGCAAACCCCATAAATACATTGAGATGCAGCTCATAGTGTGCAAGAGTCTGAAGAAGATAAGTTGATGAAGATGCAACCATAGACCCTCTAGTACTGCAGATACCGGAATCACCTCGGAGAGAGCACCCGCCAACTTGTTTTCTCGAAACAAAAATGCCACCACGAATAGCAAGGAACTTTGCTTTGGCTTCGAATTCCCACACAAGTGTGCAGTGAACTCGAAGAATAAAAATGATGAGTTGCTGGACACACCGCGTGTCACGACCGTGTGTTTTTCTCTGGACAGTATGCAGGTGTGCACGGGGACGTGGTGGACAGTGTGAATGGCATCAGGTTGGAGTTAAAAAGGAAGCCCATGTGTGGACAAGCCCAAGTGTGAAGGGGGCAAAGAGATACTTTAATTTAAAAAGGTTTTATAACCTTTGGTGGGCAAAAAAATTAAAGTTTTAAAGGTTTTAAAGCCTTGAGAGACCCCAAGGCAATTTTTAGAGACTACTCCACTTTTGGAGGCCCACGTCTCTCTCTTCTCCCTCTCTCTTGCTTTTGGGGAGGAGTCGTGCAAGCTGGCTGCATGGAGGAGAAGATATGGCAGGCCGGTTGATTGCATGTATGGGTCTCTCCCTCTTCCTGGTGAAAAGCTGCGCAGGTCTGCAGGGAACAACCTGTCAGAATACGCAACGGAGATGATGACCAGATCTGGGAACACAAGAGCAAAAAACGCAGGTAGAAAAACAGCACAAGAGAAAGAGAGATGTAGGCGTGTAACTCTGCTCTGATATACACAAGAAGATCCCGAATATGATACACAGTGTGGTATGGGGCTGGGGGCCTATATATATGCCCCTGGGAGAGCAGTCGGCCAGCATAGGAAGTGCCCACGACTGCTGAAAAATGTCCACGATTGCATAAATGCAGTCGGCCAGCAGAAAAGCACCAACACCCTGAAGTCTGGCAGACACAGACTTGGGGTTTAGAGAACTCCACCTGTTCCAACACAGACACTCTAAAACGCTGTGTACTGAAAACTCCCCAAAGAGTAAAAAGTCCATCCTGCACATTTCTGGGACACATGGTATTGAATAGCTGAGGACTTCTCAGGTATGGCAGCAAGCAACAAGCCATTAGCACCTACAGCTCTGGGTAGCTTTGGCCTTTCCACCAACACCCTGGAGTCTGGCATAGCAAGAGGAGACTGGATGCCCATGTGAGGGCACGTTGTACACCACTCTATCATGCCAGCCCAAAGCCACTAAGATCCTGCTAGACATTGGTTGTAGCCAAGGTGGGGGCTCTTTCTTTACCATGGGTTTTTTTTTGGGGGGGGGGGCGGGGGGGGGGGGGGGGGGGGGCGAACACACTCACCACAGCTACTGTGGCTTCAAACAAGCTTTCTTTCAGAAAAGCACAGGAATCAATCCCAGAAAGAGGTGAGATGATCTCCGAGAGGGGTTGATGACAAACCACCTCTCTTACCAATTACAGAGAGGTGAGAGAAAAAAGCATGCTACAAGTCAT